>NC_059221.1:32000140-32175140 GCF_020615455.1 Coregonus clupeaformis | reverse complement strand
GCTTCCAGCATGACAACGACCCGAAACACACAGCCAGGGCTACTAAGGAGTGGCTCCGTAAGAAGCATCTCAAGGTCCTGGAGTGGCCTAGCCAGTCTCCAGAGCTGAACCCAATAGAAAATCTTTGGAGGGAGCTGAAAGTCCGTATTGCCCAGCGACAGCCCCGAAACCTGAAGGACCTGGAGAAGGTCTGTATGGAGGAGTGGGCCAAAATCCCTGCTGCAGTGTGTGCAAACCTGGTCAAGACCTACAGGAAACGTATGATCTCTGTAATTGCAAACAAAGGTTTCTGTACCAAATATTAAGTTCTGCTTTTCTGATGTATCAAATACTTATGTCATGCAATAAAATGCAACTTAATTACTTAAAAATCATACAATGTGATTTTCTGGATTTTTGTTTTAGATTCCGTCTCTCACAGTTGAAGTGTACCTATGATAAAAATTACAGACCTCTACATGCTTTGTAAGTAGGAAAACCTGCAAAATCAGCAGTGTATCAAATACTTGTTCTCCCCACTGTGTGTGTGTATATATATATATATATATATATATATATATATATATATATATATATAACACAGTGGGGGAAAAAAGTATTTAGTCAGCCACTATTTGTGCAAGTTCTCCCACTTAAAAAGATGAGAGAGGCCTGTAATTTTCATCATAGGTACACGTCAACTATGAAAGACAAATTGAGAAAAAAAAATTCTGAAAATCACATTGTAGGATTTTTTATGAATTTATTTGCAAATTATGGTGGAAAATAAGTATTTGGTCACCTACAAACAAGCAAGATTTCTGGCTCTCACAGACCTGTAACTTCTTCTTTAAGAGGCTCCTCTGTCCTCCACTGTTACCTGTATTAATGGCATCTGTTTGAACTTGTTATCAGTATAAAAGACACCTGTCCACAACCTCAAACAGTCACACTCCAAACTCCACTATGGCCAAGACCAAAGAGCTGACAAAGGACACCAGAAACAAAATTGTAGACCTGCACCAGGCTGGGAAGACTGAATCTGCAATAGGTAAGCAGCTTGGTTTGAAGAAATCAACTGTGGGAGCAATTATTAGGAAATGGAAGACATACAAGACCACTGATAATCTCCCTCGATCTGGGGCTCCACGCAAGATCTCACCCCGTAGGGTCAAAATGATCACAAGAACGGTGAGCAAAAATCCCAGAACCACACGGGGGGACCTAGTGAATGACCTGCAGAGAGCTGGGACCAAAGTAACAAAGCCTACCATCAGTAAAACACTACGCCGCCAGGGACTCAAATCCTGCAGTGCAGACGTGTCCGCCTGCTTAAGCCAGTACATGTCCAGGCCTGTCTGAAGTTTGCTAGAGTGCATTTGGATGATCCAGAAGAGGATTGGGAGAATGTCATATGGTCAGATGAAACCAAAATAGAACTTTTTGGTAAAAACTCAACTCGTCGTGTTTGGAGGACAAAGAATGCTGAGTTGCATCCAAAGAACACCATACCTACTGTGAAGTATGGGGGTGGAAACATCATGCTTTGGGGCTGTTTTTCTGCAAAGGGACCAGGACGACTGATCTGTGTAAAGGAACGAATGAATGGGGCCATGTATCGTGAGATTTTGAGTGAAAACCTCCTTCCATCAGCAAGGGCATTGAAGATGAAACGTGGCTGGGTCTTTCAGCATGACAATGATCCCAAACACACCGCCCGGGCAATGAAGGAGTGGCTTCGTAAGAAGCATTTCAAGGTCCTGGAGTGGCCTAGCCAGTCTCCAGATCTCAACCCCATAGAAAATCTTTGGAGGGAGTTGAACGTCTGTGTTGCCCAGCGACAGCCCCAAAACATCACTGCTCTAGAGGAGATCTGCATGGAGGAATGGGCCAAAATACCAGCAACAGTGTGTGAAAACCTTGTGAAGACTTACAGAAAACGTTTGACCTGTGTCATTGCCAACAAAGGGTATATAACAAAGTATTGAGAAACTTTTGTTATTGACCAAATACTTATTTTCCACCATAATTTGCAAATAAATTCATTAAAAATCCTACAATGTGATTTTCTGGATTTTTTTTCCTCATTTTGTCTGTCATAGTTGACGTGTACCTATGATGAAAATTACAGGCCTCTCTCATCTTTTTAAGTGGGAGAACTTGCACAATTGGTGGCTGACTAAATACTTTTTTTCCCCCACTGTATATGCGAGAGAAAAAGAAAAAAACATATGGGGGATTGGAAGTAATGCCGACAATTACATTGATGGAAGTTACAATCTATCTGCAATATTAAAGCTAATCTACCCCCTAATAAAAAAATATACAAAAATAAGATTCAATTATGCCACCCTCTGCTTATTGGCTACTTAGCTTATTCAAGCCTGTCTCAAAATACAACACCGCCCCTTTAAGACACAAAAAAAATATATATCTTTACCTGACTATTTTCAAAGACAGCTAGAAATGTACACATTTTGTGCACTTGTAGGAAACAATCACTCCCACATTGCTGACTACAAATTATCGATAACTGTGCTAATATCTCACTAACTAGCAAAGAATATGAACAAATGTGCACACGTGGCTACAGTACATGCAGCTCTCGCTTTGATCTCAAAACAAGCACATAATAATCACAACCGCTCATGCTGTAAAACAGTTCAAAGTGAATTGCACAAATCCATATGGCAATAGTCTATTTGCATATAAGCCTACTGCAGCTCTGATTGGTTATGGCGCACCGGTCTGTGTACAGTCGTGGTCAAACGTTTTGAGAATGACACAAATCTTAATTTTCACAAAGTCTGCTACCTCAGTTTTTATGATGGCAATTTGCATATACTCCAGAATGTTATGAAGAGTGATCAGATGAATTGCAAAGTCCCTCTTTGCCATGAAAATGAACTTAATCTTCCAAAAACATTTCCACTGCATTTCAGCCCTGCCACAAAAGAACCAGCTGACATCATGTCAGTGATTCTCTCGTTAACACAGGTGAGAGTGTTGACGAGGACAAGGCTGGAGATCACTCTGTCATGCTGATTGAGTTAGAATAACAGACTGGAAGCTTTAAAAGGAGGGTGGTGCTTGAAATCATTGTTCTTCCTCTGTTAACCATGGTTACCTGCAAGGAAACATGTGCCATCATCATTGCTTTGCACAAAAAGGCCTTCACAGGCAAGGATATTGCTGCTAGTAAGATTGCACCTAAATCAACCATTTATCGGATCATCAAGAACTTCAAGGAGAGAGGTTCAATTGTTGTGAAGAAGGCTTCAGGGCGCCCAAGAAAGTCCAGCAAGTGCCAGGACCGTCTCCTAAAGTTGATTCAGCTGCGGGATCGGGGCACCACCAGTGCAGAGCTTGCTCAGGAATGGCAGCAGGCAGGTGTGAGTGCATCTGCATGCACAGTGAGGCGAATACTTTTGGAGGATGGCCTGGTGTCAAGAAGGGCAGCGAGGAAGCCACTTCTCTCCAGGAAAAATATTAGGGACAGACTGATATACTGCAAAAGGTACAGGGATTGGACTGCTGAGGACTGGGGTACAGTCATTTTCTCTGATGAATCCCCTTTCCAATTGTTTGGGGCATCCAGAAAAAAGCTTGTCCGGAGAAGACAAGGTGAGCGCTACCATCAGTCCTGTGTCATGCCAACAGTAAAGCATCCTGAGACCATTCATGTGTGGGGTTGCTTCTCAGCCAAGGGAGTGGGCTCACTCACAATTTTGCCTAAAAACACAGCCATGAATAAAGAATGGTACCAACACATCCTCTGAGAGCAACTTCTCCCAACCATCCAATAACAGTTTGGTGACGAACAATGCCTTTTCCAGCATGATGGAGCACCTTGCCATCAGGCAAAAGTGATAACTAAGTGGCTCGGGGAACAAAACATCGAAATTTTGGGTCCATGGCCAGGAAACTCCCCAGACCTTAATCCCATTGAGAACTTGTGGTCAATCCTCAAGAGGCGGGTGGACAAACAAAAACCCACAAACTCCAAGCATTGATTATGCAAGAATGGGCTGCCATCAGTCAGGATGTGGCCCAGAAGTGAATTGACAGCATGCCAGGGCGGATTGCAGAGGTCTTGAAAAAGAAGGGTCAACACTGAAAATATTGACTCTTTGCATAAACTTAATGTAATTGTCAATAAAAGCCTTTGACACTTCTGGAATGCTTGTAATTATACTTCAGTATAGCATAGTAACATCTGACAAAAATATCTAAAAACACAGAAGCAGCAAACTTTGTGAAGACCAATACTTGTGTCATTCTCAAAACTTTTGACCACGACTGTAGAGTACAGCCCTGAGTCGTGCCTGTCAATGCAATAGAATCCTATTCCGATGCGCTCTGCCTACAACTAAATCTCTTGCATAGTTCATTTTCTTTATGTTGCACTGAAAGTGGCTAATATTGCGTTGATTCTATCACAATTCCCACAGTAAAGGGAAACGTTGATACTGTTAACTAACAGGGAAAACTCTAGAAAGTTGAGTGAAGTTCAATCTCGTGCTTCTCTGCGCGCGCAGCTTAGAGGAAACATTGGCCCCAAGTGTACGAGGACACGTGAGCAGGTGCTTACCTTTGGGCAGGTTGTCTCGCAGTAAGTGAGAGACCTTGGGGGGGCGCTGTTTCAGCATAGTCTTCAGGGTGCCTAGGTCAGCCCTGTCAGTATTGATCAGGTCCACCACAGTGGGATCCACTTGGGACTTCTCTGTATCAATAAAGGGGGATAAACACTGTTAAAGAGTGATCAACTAAACTCCTTCTATGACACATTTTTACTATGACAAATTCCTTGAAAGGTGACTATCCATACCAAGCTTTCCTAACACATACATAACTGACCTCTGCTTACACAACTGTGGAGAAGGTCAAAGACAGGTCACATGTTTACCTGTGTGGACTGTGCTCCTGTCCTGTACGTCCTCTGACAGCTCGATGCAGGCCTCCCTCACCACGCTGGGGTTCTTCTGCACCATCTCAGCCGCCAGGAAGGGGCATTTGGAGCCCACGGGCTGCCCAACAGGGGACATGGGGTGGCCCGGGGGCAGCTGGACCCCCTTCTCTGACTCTACACTGACAACAAGAGGAGGATTTATATTTGATTAACTTAAATACATTTATATATATTTTATTCAATTATTTAGGCCTATTTGTGCACTGAGGAAAATATGAAAATAAAATAAAACGCGGTTGAGCAAGTGTAAGATTCTTCACAGCCTTAATAGAGGAGTATTCAACATAAATTAGGTTACATTTATGACTATTTGTATGGGCGAGTTAGCAGTCACATTTGCACAGTAATTTGATTAAGAGCAATTTGTTTACAAAGAGGCATTGAGCCCTACCATAAGCAAGCCTCAAGCTACATTAGTAAAATAGCACAACAACATTGCTCCTCTATACAATAAATCCATAACGTAGCCCATCTGAAACCGTTTATAATAAGTGACTATGGGGAACTACTGTGCTCACCGTCGTTTGTTGGTGTGGACACTGAGACTGAAGAGGAGAGAGCTCTGGCCAGAGGGCGTGAGGCCAGGTCCATCATCACAGGGCACTTCAGGGCATAGCCCACCAGGGATGACTTCCCTGCCAGCTGCAGGAACGCCCGGGGCACCATGGTCAGGAAGGGACATCGGCGGATAACAGCGTCCATCTTAGACCCTCTAAATCTGGGAAGGGGAAAGGAAGAGACATGTTGGTTTAGCCTACCACTGGAATCAAATACGATCTCCTTTCTGGTCCCAGAC
Organism: Coregonus clupeaformis; assembly: GCF_020615455.1. Classification (NCBI taxonomy): domain Eukaryota; kingdom Metazoa; phylum Chordata; class Actinopteri; order Salmoniformes; family Salmonidae; genus Coregonus; species Coregonus clupeaformis. The sequence continues at coordinate 32,169,396 of NC_059221.1, read as the reverse complement.
TGACAGCGGATCAGATGGACGGCAGAGCTGGGTGCATTTGGTGAGGCGGTGAAACACGATCAGCGGAGATCAGAGGTCTATTTATATAAGCTGGGGGGGTCAGAGAGGGCTACCACACTAAGCTTTGTCTGTGTAGGCCACTTTTGACCATCATCAAGTGAGATCAAATTAGAATCACCAGGCTTTCATCTCAAGTTGCGCTCCAACTTCAAAACAAAACATGAAAATAAATTGAATATTCTAACGAATCAAAAGCATTGGCCTAAAACAATCAGTCCTCAAGAGATCTAAAGAGACCAGACATTTAGGCAAGACAAGGCTATGTTGTATTATGAATACGAACAACCACAAAATATAGCCTATCATGAGCATAAAGATCAATGCAAAAATGTTGAAATTCATTAAAAGGCTAAAAGTCCAAATAGTCTCAGCCATTTAAAAAGAACAAACATTCTTTACCTGAAAACATCCCATTCCACTTTGACCGAACAGAGGGAAAATACCTTTCGAAACATGACTGAACAGATACTAAGCTAACCAACATACAGAGAAGAGTAGATGTAAAATGCTCATAGCCCGAGGCATCGCTTTCCTTCAGCTTGTAGTCAGCTGCCCTTGACAAGAGGAAAAACATGAGGGCCACTCAAGAGCCTGTCCTGAAACCATGGACAACAACACATAAGACTACAACAGCTGAGAGGAGACTTACCAAACACAAAAGACAGCACAACCATCTGTCTGTTCAAGTGAATAATTGTAATATAACCTAGGACTACCATTCCATCTATACCTTCCATCTTTATCAAACCAGGGGCTGGGGGTGGGTCAATGTTGCATCACAGCTCATGTAATGCAAAGACCCATTGACACTGTATGCACAGCCACAGCCATTGCCAGTCCTTGTTAGGGTTATGGTCTGACTATCTAGCAACAAGTCGGGTGAGGTAACTCTACCCTCTTTTTTCAAGGAATCATAGCTATACTATAACCTACTCACTGCTACAAGCAGTCACTGTAAAGGTCATAGCCAATTAGCTGGGTGCTATATGGCATGATCAATTCCACATACTTTACGTTTTTGGATTGGTTTACAACGAAGGTTACACTGTCTAAATTTGATAGAGGTCTCGTAGACATACATACATTTATCAACATTTACCAATGATCAAAACAAACTCAGTGAAAATTAATAGGAGAAAATAATATCTGTGAGCTTCAACATTGATATGATTTGATTGACAAGCTATAGCTTACTTACTTACAACAACTGTGCAACAATTTGCAGGCTTCCTTCAAAAAGCAATGCAATTTTGTGGCTAGACAACTTTCTGATCGAACACTATAGCTAGAACCAATCGTTACCATACTCAGACCAGATAGAGCATTTACACCCAAAAAAAATTAAACACGGAGCCACGCTCTATTTCTAATACCCTACTATTTGGCAGCGACCACAGGGTGACAACGTCTCTCTTTTCTCTCTAATTAGCAGCGAAGAGATCAATGTCAAATTATTGATTATTATCCAGACTGTCTGTGGCTAGCTAACCAGCTAACGTTACGTTAGTTGTGGAAAGCTGATGGAGGATGCGCTTGCTACAACAATCCAGCGAAGCCAGTAAGTGTCATAAGTAAGCAAGCTAGCTAGCTAGCTACCTAGACGGCGCACATTCCGTGCAGTTATTGGTTTTCAAATGTCGTTTGTTTACCTGATGATGTTTCTCTGGTCTCGTTCTCACAATCTGTCTGTTTTCCACGTAAGGAGCCACGCCTGCCAAAGGGTCGTCAATAGCTGCTATAGCCACTAAATCATAAACCCCGCCCATTTCTACAATTTATCTTCTTAAAATTTGATTTTAAACCTAACCCTAACCTTAACCACACTGCCAACCTTATGCCTAACACTAACCTTAAATGAAGACCAAAAAGCTTTTGTTGTTGTTGTTGTGCCAATTTTGACTTTGTAACTGTCAAATCTGACTTCGTGGTCAGAGAAGCTTGTGGAAACCCTGCCAGCGTCTCGTAATGAAAATGATGTTCCATAAGCGCCAATGATCACTGTCTCCATCTGGTGGCACATACTAATCATTATATGGTGTTACATATTATTGGTTACATATATTTTTCCATGACCACATGACAATAGGAAAAATTGTATATGACCACTCACAGAAGGTACCGGGGTGGAGGCATTACCTTTGACTAGTGGCCACAAGAAGCTGGGTGCACAATTATTAGCAGCTACTGTCTGTATATCACGGTGTCTAAATACACCCACAGGATTTGTTTGAAGATACCATAGCCTTGTCCTCTATGGAAAGTAAAGTCTGCAACACCTACCTAGCACTGGACCAGTCAATACTTCCAGGAGACCAACAAAACTTTAGACAATACTTTACCCCTACCTATATGTACATATCTATCTCAATTACCTCGTACTCCTGCACATCGACTCGGTACTGGTACCCCTTGAATATAGCCAAGATATCGTTACTCATTGTGTATCTATTCCTCGTGTTATTATTTTTCTAGTATTTTTCTCTCTTCATTGTTGGGAAGAGCCCGTAAGTAAGCATTTCACTGTTAGTCTACACCTGTTGTTTATGAAGCATGTGACAAATACAAATTGATTTGATTTGATTTAATACAAGTGGCAGAAAATTTACATTTTTAGTATCCACAGGTACATTACCATCAAGGACACAGTCAATCACAGTCAATTGGCCATTTCAGGTGGATTGATACTCTAATCTGGAATAATTGAGTTAAATATACACGTCATATAATATAATGACGTAAAATAATCAATAATATAAAAATGTGATGTACAATTTTACATTCAGGTCACTGTGTGACAGACAGGATTGGGTAACTGGATAAGAGCGTCTGCTAAAATGACTAAAATGTCAATGTAAAATATGCAGACAGACACTGCAACTGTACCACATCCATACATGAGTGCTTGAATCCAGCCAAATCAAATCCCACATCCCACCGTCCACAGAGGGGCAGTGTGTGATCATATCCAGCCGCCGTAGCGCAGCTTATTGGGTAGGTAGACACGGCTGAGGTAATCAGGGGCTATGGACGCCAGTGACTGGATCTCAGCTTTCACCTTGCTCCGATGCATCATTTCCATCTGCAACAACGACAAAACATGTCTTAAGAGATGTGCAAGAGGAAGATGAGCAAACAGAGTTCATCCTGGACCACCAGGTGTGATCTTATCTACCACTGAACAAAAATATAAACACAACATGTAAAGTGTTGGTCCCATGTTTCATGAGCTGAAATAAAAAATCCCAGACATGATCTATACGCATAAAAAGCTTATTTCTCTCAAATTCTGTGCACAAATTTGTTTACATCCCTGTTAGTGAGCATTTTTCCTTAACCAAGATAATCCATCCTCCTGACAGGTGTGGCATAGAATGAAGCTGATTAAACAGCATGATCATTACACAGGTGCACCTTGTGCTGGTGACAATAAAAGCCCACTTTAAAATGTGCAGTTTTGTCACACAACACAATGCCACAGATGCGTGCAATTGGCATGCTGACTGCAGGAATGTCCACCAGATCTGTTGCCAGAGAATTTAATGTTCATTTCTCTACCATAAACTGCCTCCAACGTTGTTTTAGAGAATTTGGCGGTACTTCCAACTGGCCTCACAACCGCAGATTATGTGTAACCACGCCAGCCCAGGACCTCCACATCCGGCTTCTTCACCTGCGGGATAGTCTGAGGGTGGGGTGGGGGGGGTGCTGAGGTGTATTTCTGTCTGTAATAAAGCCCTTTTGTGGAGAAAAACACATTCTGATTGGCTGGGCCTGGCTCCCCAGTGGGTGGACCTGGCTGCCAAGCGGGTGGGCCTATGCCATCCAAGGCTCACCCATGGCTGCACCCCTGCCCAGTCATGTGAAATCCATAGATTAGGGCCTAATGAATTTATTTCAATTGACTGATTTCCTTATATGAACTGTAACTCAGTAAAAACGTTGAAGTTTATATTTTTGTTCAATATATTTCACAACAGAGCTGGTATCTCGAAGTATCCCAAATACCAGGGAGCTGACAGCTCTCTCAAACACATTCCACTGTGCTGTGTCACACCTGCAAAACGTCTAAATTGTAGTAAAAACACACTCACAGAACGCCGCCTTGTCTTGTTAAACAGGAGTGAAGGACTACAAGTGTACAGTTTCTTCAGAGCAGGGTAGTGGAGACTAGGGACATGTTTACTAAACAGACCAACCCACATTGCATTCAACCATTCTCTGAACGGCTTGAGAGGTGGGAATACAAACTGGGTAAAGCACACATTCTCTTCTTTAACATTTTTCTCCCTTATTTCTAATAACAGACAAACTGCACACATTCTTCTTTCTCTCCCTTTCCATATTTGTATTGTATGTAAACCACTCATAAAAGGTAGCCCTCCCCCTCTTACCTCTCTCTGCCAGGCAGGTTGGCAGGCCAGGTAGGGTCTCTTCAGCAGGCTGGTCAGTTTACTCTGGTCTCTCTGTGTGAGGGGGATCAGAGCATCCTCAGGTACTCTCAATCTAAAGTACAGAAGGGTTATGATCAGTACAGTTTTCATTTCAGTCAGTTCAAGAGGTGAACAGTCATATTATGAGACATATACCAAACATATCTTAACTGTATATAGCTTTGGATGATGGTCTTCTAAATGACCATATTAAGATATAAATACTAATTATGTTGTTACAACTGAAACAAAGGAAATACCCTGACACAATGTTACGGCTCTCTCCATTTCTGTCCAAACTGTATAAGATGTGGATACTTTTGATAATGTACTGTACAGTTGGAGTCTTAGGAGGAGCAGGCTTGCAGACTACAATTAAACTTTACTTATGTCAAAACCCCCTTTTCAGGCTAAGACTGCTCCAGCTGACATATACTTAAAACTCAATATACCCTCCAAAACAGCTCCTCAGGGAGAGAGAAAAAAGCGAAGGCAACAGCAACAGAAACCAAAACAAACAATCTCCAAATCCCCAGAATATAATCCCAATTAGAGGTAGGGAGGAGGAAGGAGGAAGTAGCGAGTGGTTGTCACCAAACCTCTGGAGGTCAGAGGGGAGGAGGCCTAGCCACATAATGCTGGGGACGGTCAGACTGTGGGCCTCAAACGACATGGCCTGAAGGGAAAGATATACACATAGAAACACGTCAATACACAACCAGACAGACAGACAGGTTGACAAACTGTGTATAAAACACACATATGTGAATACATACAACCATACACATGCATATAGTACATAAAACCACACAGACATACACATTCAGACACACAAGTCCACCTGGGGTAGTAGTAATGGCACCGGAGGGGGTGGCTGCCGTTTTACGGGCTCCTAACCAATGGTATTTTGTGTGTTTTTCGCATTGTTTGTAACTTATTTTATACATAATGTTGATGCTACCATCTCTTATGACCAAAAAGAGCTTCTGGATATCAGAACATCGATTACTCACCTCGAATTGGACAAAGATGTTTTATTTAATGAGTCTGAAGCGAAGGATATAATGTTGCTCCCAGACAAGGCCCAAATCCCCGTCATTCGCATGAAGAAAAGAAGGAAATACAGGAGGCGGAGATCAGGGTGCCTTGTGAGAATTCGCCGGCGAGTGGGTAACCCGCCTCTACCATCCGTTCTATTGGCCAATGTGCAATCACGGGGAGAATAAACTGGATGAGCTCCGTTCGAGACTATCCTACCAACAGAACATAAAAAACTGTACTATCTTATGTTTCACTGAGTCGTGGCTGAACTACGACACAGATAATATACAGTTGGCTGAGTTTTCCGTGCATCGGTAACCCGCCTCTACCATCCGTTCTATTGGCCAATGTGCAATCACGGGGAGAATAAACCGGATGAGCTCCGTTCGAGACTATCCTACCAACAGAACATTAAAAACTGTACTATCTTATGTTTCACTGAGTCGTGGCTGAACTACGACACGGATAATATACAGTTGGCTGAGTTTTCCGTGCATCGGCAGGACAGAACAGCTACGTCCGGTAAGACGAGGGGTGGGGGTGTGTGTCTATTTGTCAATAACAGCCTGTGCGAGATCTAATATTAAGGTAGTCTCAAGGTATTGCTCCCCTGAGGTAGAGTACTTCATGATAAGCTGTAGACCACACTATCTACCAAGAGTTTTCACCTATATTTTTCGTAGCCATCTATTTACCACCACAAACCGACGCTGGCACTAAGACTGCACTCAACGAGCTGTATAAGGCCATAAGCAAACAAGAAAATGCTCATCCAGAAGCGGCGCTCCTAGTGGCCTTGGACTTTAATGCAGGCAACATCTTCACCGAGCTAAAGGCTAGAGCTGCTGCTTTCAAGGAGCGGGACATTAATCCGGACGCTTATAAGGATTCCCACTATGCCATCAAACAGGCAAAGCGTCAATACAGGACTAAGATTGAATCCTACTACACTGGCTCTGACGCTCGTCGGATGTGGCAGGGCTTGCAAACTATTACGGACAACAAAGGGAAACCCAGCCACGAGCAGCCCAGTGATGCGAGCCTACCAGACGGGCTAAATGCCTTTTATGCTCGCTTCGAGGCAAGCGACACTGAAGCATGCATGAGAGCACCAGCTGTTCCGGACGACTGTGTGATCACGCTCTCCGTAGCCGATGTGAGCAAGACCTTTAAACAGGTCAACATTCACAAGGCCGCGGGGCCAGACGGATTACCAGGACGTGTACTCAGAGCATGCGCGGACCAACTGGCAAGTGTCTTCACTGACATTTTCAAACTCTCCCTGACCGAATCTGTAATACCTACATGTTTCAAGCAGACCACCATAGTCCCTGTGCCCAAGAAAGCGAAGGTAACCTGCCTAAATGACTACCGCCCCGTAGCACTCACGTCGGTAGCCATGAAGTGCTTTGAAAGGCTGGTCATGGCTCACATCAACACCATCATCCCGGAAACACTAGACCCAATCCAATTCGCATACCGCCCCAACAGATCCACAGATGACGCAATCTCAATCTCACTCCACACTGCCCTTTCCCACCTGGACAAAAGGAACACCTATATGAGCATGCTGTTAATTGACTACAGCTCAGCGTTCAACACCATAGTGCCCACAAAGTTCATCACTAAGCTAAGGACCCTGGGACTAAACACCTCCCTCTGCAACTGGATCCTGGACTTCTGACGGGCGCCCCCAGGTGGTAAGGGTATGCAACAACACATCTGCCACGCTGATCCTCAACACGGGGGCCCCTCAGGTGTGCGTGCTTAGTCCCCTCCTGTACTCCTTGTTCACCCACGACTGCGTGGCCAAGCACGACTCCAACACCATCATTAAGTTTGCTGACGACACAACAGTGGTAGGCCTGATCACTGACAATGATGAGACAGTCTATAGGGAGGAGGTCAGAAACCTGGCAGTGTGGTGCCAGGACAACAACCTCTCCCTCAACGTGAGCAAGACAAAGGAGATGATCGTGGACTACAAGAAAAGGAGGGCCGAACACACCCCATTTCATATCATATCGACGGGGCTGTAGTGGAGCGGGTCGAGAGTTTCAAGTTCCTTGGTGTCCACATCACCAACAAACTATCATGGTCCAAACACACCAAGAAAGTCTTGAAGAGGGCACGACAACGCCTTTTCCCCCTCAGGACACTGAAAAGATTTGGCATGGGTCTCCAGATCCTGAAAGAGTTCTACAGCTGCACCATCGAGAGCATCCTGACCGTTTGCATCACCGCCTGGTATGGCAACTGCTTGGCATCCGACCGTAAGGCGCTACAGAGGGTAGTGTGTATAGCCCAGTACATCATTGGGGCCAAGCGTCCTGCCATCCAGGACCTATATACTAGGCAATGTCACAGGAAGGCCCAAAAAATTGTCAAAGACTCCAGTCACCCAAGTCACAGACTGTTCTCTCTGCTACCGCACGGCAAGCGGTACCAGAGCGCCAAGTCTAGGTCCAAAAGGCTCCTTAACAGCTTCTACCCCAAAGCCATAAGACTGCTGAACAATTAATCAAATGGCCACCCGGACTATTTGCATTGACACTGCTGCTATTCGCTGTTTATTATCTTTTCATAGTGACTTTACCCCTACCCACATGTACAAATTACCTCGACTAACCTGTGCCCCCACACATTGACTCGGTACCTGTACCCCCTGTATATAGGCTCATTATTGTTATTTTATTGTGATTCCATTTCTTAAAACTGCATTGTTGGTTAAGTGCTTGTAAGTAAGCATTTCACCTGTTGTATTCGGCGCATGTGACAAATAAAATTAGATTAGATCATATAAACCAGAAACACACATACAAAAACCTCACACAAATGAGATCCCACGCAATCACTTTACTTTTCCACTTCATGCCACTTCAAATGCTCAGATATGGTTGACCGCTCCCCTTTTTCAACTTTAAGAGGAGAATAATGACATATTTCTTGCACCGAGACACTGCACAAGCCACGTTGTATAATGTACAGAAATACACAGGCACGGCAGGACTCACCACTGATCCATACTTGTAGATGCACATGATCTCAATCCCTGCGAAAATTAGAGTGAGACAGAAAGAGAAAGAGAGGGAAAGAGACACGATACAATCACCACCATACCAGAGCAATTATCCTCTGAGATATGTAGCTAAGGGGACAGAGAACAAAGTAAAGTGTTACACATGCGACTCGCCATGTGATGTGAGGAGAGCGGAGGGGAGCAGAGAGGTGCTGTATGGAGAGGGACAGTCTGTGTCAGTGAGTCCAGGGGCCCCAGTGTGATGATTCCACTGGGCTAGAACACGCTAACACAATCCCCATTCTAACCACCCTGACACATCAGAGAGGCATGTCGGCTTAGCAGGACACGCAACCCCTGTGTGTGTGTGTGTGTGTGTGTGTGTCTGATAGGATAAAAGAGTGGAGAGTATTACCATAAGGGTCAGCATCCACCAGAGCAAATATAGGGATGTGCAGGGTGTCCCAAAGCTTTCTCACCATCAGCCTGCTGTTCACATCTGGGACACCTTTACCCTGACACAAACACATAACAGATTTACAATAAATCATATGATTAGCACATTCAATTTAAAGCAATAGCTCAAAAGAAAACCATAAGTAGGATATACTGTGATCATGATGCAAGGAGATAGCTTGGTGCAAAAGTCATCATCAAGCAGTTTCTGGAAGGTGGCGTCCTTCTCCACTATCAAAACAAACTTAGCAGATGACACAATGTCTGGAGAACGGGTCAAGGTGAACACAAACATGACTGATGGACTCTTCCTCACCAATAGATAAGAGTTGGAGGAGTTAGTTAAAAGAGGAAGGAAGTCTTACAAACTTGTTACAATATTGCTGAAATATGAGTTCTGACATGATTATAAAGGATACTCCTGATTCCGCCAACATTAGAAGAAACTGGAGTAGCCTGAGAACACAATTAAGAGACACAATAAGAGAGACACAATTGTCAACATAGCAAGTTACTGTTAGCTTTCAAACAAAAAAAGTATAATGAGATATGAATCTAGCTGTTTCGGTGTCAGTTGATTTATGCAACCCACAAACAGTAGACAGAATACAAGTAAACTGTTTGAGTTCTTTTTGTTTTCTGAACAATTATGCTGTAAATCGAGTGATTAGTACATTGGTTGAACCTGGAGATTGTGGCCAGAAAGAGGTGAACACAGGATTTAATAGGTTTGGCTGAGACTACGGATCTCTGTTATGTCATTGAAATGGGAGAAGTTTAGCACTGTTAAACGTTCATGGCGGATGATGATCCTGTATATCTAACATTATAGGTATCTAACATTATATGCATATGACCATACTGTGACGATGCTGAGCTGTTGGGGGAATGTAGTTAGTGTTAGTGGGACTTACAGTGGAGTTAGAGTGGCAGTCCACCTTGGTGCTGTCCTCCTCCAGGTAACACAGATCACCTGAGATGAAGCCCTTGGACGTGGCTAGCTGGAGACCGTTAAACACATACGCATGTGCACACACACACACACACACACACACACACACACACACACACACACACACACACACACACACACACACACACACAACAATGCTTTTGAGTCAAGTTTAATTTCATTGCTCTTTGATAATGGAAATCATGGAAAATACATACACGGTTGCTTCCTGTATGAGGCAGAGAATAGGCTCAAACTAATCATAACATGTCGTATCAAAAGGTATTTCCAAATGTTTTAGTATGGTTTTATTCAACATCAGGCCATTGTTACCTCCTCTTGAACTGAAATTGTACTCTCACAGAGGCACACACACACTCACATACTATATACACACCACATGTAGTCTTCTGCGTGGAACCTTGAGCATGCAGGAGATGTCATCCACAATGGAATCGACAGTCCTCTGTGAACCATAAAGCTGTGTGTCGTTGTAATAGATGTCCCTGTGGAAACAAGAGAACACCTTCTCAAAGTACTGGTGTTAAGGCAAGGATGTATTTTCTTATGCGTTGGCATCTGACAAGACATTACCTTTTTGTAGCATATGTGTTGCTCTGCACAAGTTTGTAGATGGTGGATAGAACCTTGAGAATGTGCCCTGCATAGAAAACCCAGTTAAACTGCTGTATTATAGGCTACCAGTATATTGTGATACACCAGTACAGTGTAGAAACCCTTTCAATCAATCCCCTATGATATCTGATAATAGGTATTTCATCATCAAAGTAGTTCATTCAGGATTTTCTTTAGGATGGATAATGAAATCCATAGTGAATAACACCAGGAAAGCTTCTCTGACCAGCAGCATAAGGCATACCATGTCTTTGCAGTTTTTGCAATTAGTTCATGTAAGCCCAGAGAGGATAAGAATGAAAGCCACATGAAGTAGGGCTGATTAAATTCCTTAGAGTAATTTAAAAAGTTTGTGAATTAAAATAATGTAACTTTGTCTGTGCACAGCTGAGGGAAGGGGGAAGTGAGAGAGAGGGGGGGGGGGGCATATTAACAGTGGTGTGTGTCTTTCTTCTCACCAAATTTAGTGACAGACGAGGAACAGTCGCTCCGAACTGTGGTGACAGAACTGCCAGAAGTCATTTGAAGGCCAACGGCATTGTCAAAACTCAAAGTTGGGAATGAAGACGGAGACATTATTCATGAAAGAATTCTTCACAAAATCGGAATATTTGGTATTGTATCTTTGATGAGTTTTGTAAAGGAGCCCGCCACCTTTATGATCCTTCTTAGAAGAATCCCAAACCCTGGGTGCTACCTGTGATAGGCCTCCCCATACCTCGACTGCATTTCCTCTGTGAAACCTTTGCCTCCCTATCTGTGGGATTCTCACATTTGAAAGGGCCGAGCCAGAATGTGCTTTAAACTGTAAGGAGGTTTGATGTAGACTCAACCAGACAGTTTGTTTTGTTCTAAGCATGAGGTCTCCTCAGCCTGTGCACATTAAAGACCTCCACAAACCGCCAGATTTGTGTGTGTGTGTTTCTATGTGTAGCTGGTGCTTTTTAAATATTTTATCAAACTGACACCTATTCAGTCAGGAATTTATTTCAGCTTCAAGGATTAAGATTCAAAACTTTCGGTGATTCTATCGACACAATTTTCACCCCACAAATCCCTTTTGACTTCTTAGCTCTTTTACACATTCAGATAGAATGAGAGAACAAAGAACTAAAGGATTTCCTCCAAATGCATTTAACAGCAATTTAGACCACTTGTAGGACCTGACTTTTCAAATTGAGTGCAATGTTCAGTTTACACAACATGACCACTTATTTCAAATGTACTGGGTTATACTGTATTTACACAACATAAATAAGACATCTGTTGTATAGATTTAAGTGTTTATCTTGCAAAGGTCAAACAGAGTGAATATGGCCCAAAAGCTTGACATTATAGTAACAAAGTGAGTGGCTTACCTTACATTGGCCCAGCTGGATCGCTTGGGTAGGACCAAAACTGGAGCTTCATCTTTGGACAGACTGGTGACTATCTCTAGAATCACCCTTTCAATGAGGATTAAAACCTCCTGGCTGAGCATAAGAAATCACCAAATAAACTTTGGTGATAGGTCTAGCCTAAAGCTAACTAGCTACACCAGTTATTAATGGGAAATGTGGACCACAAATTCAAAACTGATTCAAACAATCCTGTCATTTTTTCATAAGCCTAACCACATAAAATGTATCCTTTAAAGTTGAAACTCAGTTAAGACAATAAAGCCTATGGCCTAGGTGTAGTAAAAACTGCAAGCACATTATCTAGATTAGAATAAGATGTTCGTATGTAGGCTAGCCTACTAGCTCAACCTAATAGCCTAGGCTATGTGCCCTGGCCCACAACAGCCTTATCAAACTGTTGTAGATAGACCTAGCCTAGGCAAGGCTATCACATCCGCAAGGGTTGTCTGTGAATCACACAGTGTAGATAAAAATATAGGCCTACCTGCTGACTTCCTCATGGCTGTGTTGAGGTTCCATCCTCATATCAATATTTTCCAACAACTCGACCCCGAAATTGTCAACTTCAACGAACTGTTCAGACATGTTTGATTCCATTCTTGTGGAGGGACCTACACCGGAATGAAATTAATATGAATAGGGCCTAGCTAACTCAGGCTTTAGTATATGTATATGTTTACCGAGCACAAACTCGCGCGTGGATAAATGTTGTTTGGCGCGAAATCAATGGGTGTGTTCGTAAATTCAATCTGGAGTGCCAGAATGCCTTTCGCTCTCGGAGCATTCAGAGCGCAAACTGGACGCTCTGGCCGAGGAGTAGGCTTGATCCGAGCGTTCTGACCTCACAACAGCAGTCAAGCACCCAAGCTAACTGGCTAATGTTGGCTAGCTTGCTAGCCACTTCCACCTCACTCCGACAATTTTACTCGCCCTAGCTGAGCTGGTTAGGTTATTTTCATGTTATCCAGAGCGTTGGTGACTGTAACTGTGCTGCTGGCAACACTTTAATTACGCTTTTTATGACACCGGTCATATCCAACGGGTGTTCATCAGTTATTCATCGTAAATTCATCAGTTATTCTGCGCTCTGGCACACTCAGACGAGAGTGCTCTGAAATCGGAGTAGATAGCCAGAGCGAATTTTCGAACGCACCCAAGATTGGCGGGCTCTGTGAGCTGCGCAAAGACCACACACACAAGACATGTTCAGAGAGTAGGCTAAAGATCATGATAACTAACCCCCTTAGTAGCATGTGTGGTACAATGTGTAAGTACTCAGTAGACCTACAATATTCAACAGTTAAGAGTAAGATTATACTGAACCAGGTGCACCGGACTATGGTCCGCCATCAAGTGATTGTTTAGATTTTTTTCAAACCAGCCTCCTATTCATTTTTCACTCTGTAAAACCCTAAAGCTAGGGCCGAAATGCGTTGGCTTTACGTTTAAAAATAAATAATCACTTATATGATTATCAACTTCCACTGTCTTCCATGAGTTGAATGTCCTATACACTTCTGTTTGCTCATCAATTTATTAATGCACCTTGGTTGGAGACCAAAGAGAGTGAGCGAGGTAGCAGTGTTCCCTTCCGTGGAGTGAGTAGCCTAAATACACCCTTTCCGGCGTTTGCAGGTGTTCTTATGGTAGGGTAAAGTGGGGTAAATAGTGGTTTAGATTGTACAATGATTCTATACACTGTACACTTAGTATACCAAACATTAGGAACACTTTGTTTTCAATCCAGGTGAAATGTCATGACTTCCGCCGAGGCTGCCTCCCCTCCTTGTTCGGGCAGGTTTCAGCGATCGTCATCACCGGCTTACTAGCCACTGCCGCTCCATATATCATCATTCCATTTGTCTTGTCTTGTCAATTACACACACCTGGTTCATATCCCCTCATTAGTCTGTGTATAAGTGTTCCCTCTGGCCCCTTGTCCTTGTGGGTGATTTGTTTTATGTGAAGATGAGTGTAGCTCGGTTGAGCTACCCGTACTTTGTATTGCCGGGGTTATTTCTCCCTGTGTGCTTGTATTGTGTTCCAGTGCACCTGTATTACGCCCTGTGCTGTTGATGCTATCCAGCCTAACTGTGTACTACGGAATAAACTCTGTATTCAGTGATTTACCCTCCTACGCCTGACTCCTTCAAATCACACTCTCACAGAATCACCCACACTGACAATTGAGTCAGCGGGAGAGGAGCGCATGCCTGGAATTGTGGCACGGGTCCAGGAGCATTCCACGATGCTGGTCAGCTTGGGGGAAGCGATGGATCGGGTTCTTCAGGTCGTCCAATGCCTGGAGAGGAGAGGACCCGATCTGTCGAGACCAGCTGGTCAACCGGATCCAGCCACCCACACCCCAGCACCCGGAGGGATCCAGATATCCCGACCACAGGAGTTCGACGGGACGGCGGCGCTCTGCCAAGGATTCCTCCTCCAACTGGAGCTCTATTTCTCCAGCATCAGGCCGGCCCCATCGGAGCGGGAGAAGGAGTCCGCCCTCGTCTCCTGCCTCTCGGGAAAGCCCTGGAGTGGGCCAACGCGGTGTGGAACGAATGAGGAGCCACGTTGGAGAACTACAGGGAGTTCGCTCGCCTCTTTCGGGTGGTCTTTGATCACCTGCCCGAAGGTCGAGAGGCAGGTGAGCGGCTGGTCCACCTGAGGCAGGGGATGAGGACCGCGCAGGACTTCGCTTTGGAGTTTCGGACTCTGGCAGCGGGGTCCGGGTGGAACGAGCGGGCCCTTATCGACCATTTCTGGTGCCATCTATGGGAGGACGTCCAATGGGAGCTAGCCTGCTGTGACACCATGTTGTCCTTCGCACAACTGGTGGACATGGCCATTCTTTTGGACAACCTGCTGGCAGCCAGAGGACGTCCTGGAAAGGGTCTGCCCGTTCCCACCCCGGCCGACTCGGATCCCGAGCAGATGGAGCTGGGTGGAACCGCCATCCGAGAGAGCGGAGGACGACAGTGACCGTGTCACACTGGTGGCACGAAGGGACGGTACACCACACGTTGTTGTCAGCGCTCTTTTGGGTCTGGAGGCGGCAGGCAGGGCACTCACGCGTCACCCCAGGTATCGAACACCCACACTCGTTCAGAGCCCTCTGCTGCGCACTGTATCCTACCCATCTACTTTCGTGATCACATGGTAGTTCCCCAGTGTAAGGCGCTAGTCGATTCAGGCGCAGCTGGGAACTTTATGGACAGGGCATTCTCACACCGGCTAGGCATTTCATTGGTTCCCCTATCCATTACACTCCCCATCAGAGCACTTGATAGTCGACCATTAGGGTCCGGGTTTGTTAAGGAGGTTACTGCACCAGTCACCATGATCGCCCAGGAGACTCATTGTGAGCAGGTCACGTTTTATATTATTGAGTCTCCTGCTTTCCCTGTGATATTAGGGCTCCCTTGGTTAGCACTCCACAACCCCACCTTTTTATGGCCGCAGAGGGTTCTCACGGGGTGGTCGCGAGAGTGTCAGGGTAGGTGTCTAGGTGTTTCCACGGTGGAAAGTCCAGACAGTACCTCCACCGTGCGCATTCCCCCCAAATACCTAGATTTGGCGCACACGTTCTCTAAAACGCAGGCTACCAAGTTACCACCTCATCGGGCGGGGGATTGCGCGATAAACCTCCGGGTAGACACTGTACCTCCCAGGAGTCATGTGTACCCCCTGTCGCAGGCTGAAACGGTGGCTATGGAAACATACATCGCCGAGTCCCTGCGCCAGGGGTATATATGTCCTTCCACTTCACTCGCCTCCTCGAGTTTCTTCTTTGTGAAGAAGAAAGACGGTGGTCTGCGCCCTTGCATTGATTATTGACCACTGAACAAGGAGACGGTAAGATTTAGTTATCCTCTCCCCCTCATTCCTTCAGTGATCGAGTCAATGCGTGGGGTGCGCTTCTTCACCAAATTAGATAATAATAATAATAATATGCCATTTAGCAGACACTTTTATCCAAAACAACTTACAGTCATGTGTGCATACATTTTTACGTATGGGTGGTCCCGGGGATCGAACCCACTACCCTGGCGTTACAAGCGCCATGCTCTAACAATTGAGCTACAGAGGACCACCCATACAGATCTCAGGAGTGCGTACAACCTGGTGCATGTTCGAGAGGGGGATGAGTGGAAGACAGCATTCAGCACAACCACGGGGCATTATGAATACCTGGTGATGCCCTACGGTTTGATGAATGCTCCATCTGTCTTCCAGTCCTTTGTGAACGAGGTGTTTTGGGACATGCTTGGTCGCGGTGTAGTGGTCTACATCGACGACATTCTGGTGTATTCCGCTACGTGCGCCGAGCATGTGTCCCTGGTTCGCAAAGTGCTGGCCCGACTGTTGGAAAATGAGCTTTATGCCAAGGCAGAGAAGTGTATGTTTTACCAGCAGTCTGTCTCCTTCCTTGGATACCGCATTACCACCTCAGGTGTGGAGATGGAGGGGGATTGCATTTCAGCCGTGCGTAATTGGCCAACTCCCACCACGGTTAAGGAGGTGCAGCGCTTTCTGGGCTTCGCCAACTACTATCGGAGGTTTATCCAGGGCGTTGGCAAGGTCGCAGCTCCCATTACATCTCTGTTGAAGGGTGGGCCGTCCCGGCTCCGCTGGTCTGCTGAGGCTGACCTGGCCTTCAGGAAACTGAGGGGTCTGTTCACCTCAGCCCCGGTACTGGCCCACCCCGATCCATCACTACCGTTCGTAGTGGAGGTGGATGCGTCCGAGGTAGGGATAGGCGCTGTCCTATCTCAATGCTCGGGCACGCCACCCAAGCTCCGCCCCTGTGCCTTCTTCTCTAAGAAGCTCAGCCCTTGCGGAGCAGAACTACAACGTTGGTGATCGGGAGCTGTTGGCTGTTGTCCGAGCTTTGACCGTGTGGAGGCATTGGCTCGAAAGGGCGAAACACCCTTTCCTCGTCTGGACGTACCACCGTAACCTGGAGTACATCCGGTCAGCAAGGAGGCTGAATCCTCGCCAGGCCAGGTGGGCCCTATTCTTCACCCGGTTCGATTTTTCAGTGTCATACATCCCGGGTACGAAGAACGTGAAGGCAGACACATTGTCACGGCTGTATGACACAGAGGAGAGGAACCAGAGACAACACCCCCATACTCCCGGCTTCCTGCATTGTGGCGCCGGTAGTATGGACGATGGACGCGGATATAAAGCAGGCATTACGCACAGATCCATCTCCACCTCAGTGTCCAGCTGGGCTGCGGTACGTACCTGCTCTTATCCGAGATCGTCTGATCTACTGGGCACACACGTCACCCTCCTCTGGTCACCCAGGTATCGGTCGTACAGTGCGCTGCCTGACCGGAAAGTACTGGTGGCCTACCTTGGCTAAGGACGTGAGGGTGTATGTCTCCTCCTGCTCGGTGTGCGCCCAGAGTAAGGCACCTAGGCACCTCCCAGCGGGTAAGTTACAACCTTTACCAATTCCACAATGACCATGGTCTCATCTAAGTGTTGATTTCCTGACTGATTTTCCTCTCTCCCAAGGTAACGCCACCATCCTGGTCGTTGTGGACCGCTTTTCAAAGGCCTGCCACCTCCTTCCTCTGCCTGGTCTCCCCACGGCCCTGCAAACTGCGGAGGCCCTGTTTACACACGTCTTCCGGCACTACGGGGTACCAGAGGATATAGTGTCTGACCGAGGTCCCCAGTTCACATCCAAAGTCTGGAAGGCGTTCATGGAACGTCTGGGGGTCTCGGTCAGCCTGACCTCTGGGTTCCACCCCGAGTCTAATGGGCAGGTGGAATGGGTAAATCAGGATGTGGGTAGGTTCCTGCGGTCCTACTGCCAGGACCGGCCGGGGGAGTGGTTGGTGTTCTTGCCATTGGCAGAATATGCCCAGAACTCTCTCTGCCACTCCTCTACTAACCTAACGCCATTCCAATGTGTTTTAGGTTACCAACTGGTTCTGGCACCGTGGCACCAGAGCCAGACCGAGGCTCCTTCAGTGGATGACTGGTTTCGAAGCGTGGAGGAGACGTGGGACGCTGCCCACGTTCACCTCCAACGCGCCGTGCGTCATCAGAAGGCCAATGCTGACCGCCACCGCAGTGAGGCCCCGGTCTTCGTACTGGGGGATCGGGTCTGGCTCTCGACCCGGAATCTGCCCCTCCGCCTGCCCTGCCGGAAGCTGAGCCCGCGGTTTGTGGGGCCGTTCAAAGTCCTGAGGAGAATCAACGAGGTCACCTATAGGTTATTACTTCCCCCTGATTACCATATTAACCCCTTGTTTCATGTGTCTCTCCTCAGGATGGTGGTGGCTGGTCCGCTCCAGGAGTCTGCGGTGCGGGAGGTCCCTCCACCTCCTCTGGACATCGAGGGGTCCCCGGCGTACTCTGTCCGTTCCATCCTGGATTTGAGGCGTCGGGTGGGGGGCCTTCAGTATCTCGTGGAGTGGGAGTGGTACGGTCCGGAGGAACGGTGCTGGGTCCCGGTGAGGGATATCCTCGATCCCTCCCTGTTGCGGGATTTCCACCGTCGCCATCTGGCTCGCCCTGCTCCGCGTCCTCCTGGCCGTCCTCGAGGCCGGGGTCGGCGCGCTGCTGGAGCTGCGCGTCAAGGGGGGGTACTGTCACGACTTCCGCCGAGGCTGCCTCCCCTCCTTGTTCAGGCAGGTTTCGGTGTTCGTCGTCACCGGCTTACTAGCCACTGCCGCTCCATATATCATTCTATTTGTCTTGTCTTGTCAATTACACACACCTGGTTCATATCCCCTCATTAGTCCGTGTATAAGTGTTCCCTCTGGCCCCTTGTCCTTGTGGGTGATTGTTTTATGTGAAGATGAGTGTAGCTCGGTTGAGCTACCCGTACTTTGTATTTCCAGGGTTATTTCTCCCTGTGTGCTTGTATTGTGTTCCAGTGCGCCTGTATTACGCCCTGTATCCAGTGTAACTGTACTACGGAATAAACTCTGTATTTGGTGATTTACCCTCCTGTGCCTGACTCCTTCAAATCACACTCTCACATGAAAGCTATGATCCCTTATTGATGTCACTTGTTAAATCCACTTCAGTATGAAGGGGAGAAGACAGGTTAAAGAAGGATTTCTAAGCCTTGAGACAATTGAGATATGGATTGTGTATGTGTGCCATTCACAGGGTGAATGGGCAAGACAAAATATTTTAGTGCCTTTGAATGGGGTATGGTAGTAGATGCCAGGCACACCGGTTTGAGTGTGTCAAGAACTGCAGCGCTGCTGGGTTTTTCATGCTCAACAGTTTCCCATGTGTATCAAGAATGGTCCATCACCCAAAGGACATCCAGCCAACTGGACACAACTGTGGGAAGCATTTGAGTCAACATGGGCCAGCATCCCTGTGGAACGCTTTTGACACCTTGTAGAGTCCATGCCCCGAATAATTGAGGCTCAATATTAGGAAGGTGTTGATATTAGATATTATGTTGAACAACCCCGATAATAGGCTGCTGTAGTAGCCTAGGTCTATGTTGATTGATGATATTTTCATTTGTAATTTTCTCAGTGAGTGTGTGTGGGCCAGTTAGCACCTCATAGCGCCCCACTAGACCCCATTAGCACCTCCAACCGCATTCTGCTGATAACTGGGAGTTTAATGAGGGCCTGACATGAGGCCTGCTGCAAATTGACCAATAATCCTGCCTTCCTTCCTGTGTGTGTGTGTGTGTGTGTTATTACAGTGTGGGCAGATGCAAATCATAGGCTAATAATCTAGTCTGACTGAAATGTAGAAATTGAGGACTTGATTTTGGCATGTGCTTATTGTGCAAAATTGAGCATGTGTTATCCATAATTTGTTTATGCTTACCTTTATGTGTTTTAAGGCTGTGCAGCAGAAGCACATACACTCTAAACAGCTGTCTTGGAGTAAGTGAACGTGTGTTTTCTGTGAAACACGAAGCGACAGCAGTGGCTGTAATTTTCTGTGACTGCTTTCCATTGGGAGTGTGTTAGAAGGAATGTGTGTGTGTGTGTCGCTCTATACTGTGCCATCGCTTCACCAGCTGCAGACTGCATGCACTCTACCCCTAGACCCTCCAAACATTTTTTGGTACCTCTGTGACCCCTACAGCGAAACCACCCCTGAGCTTCAAATTCCTTCCTTCCTCACAACACCATAGGGCTGAGTGGGGGAAGCTTTAATTTCTCACTATACAGAGAGCCCCACACCCCTAACTTTCTCTCTCTCTCTCTCTCTCTCTCTCTCTCTCTCTCTCTCTCTCTCTCTCTCTCTCTCTCTCTCTCTCTCTCTCTCTCTCTCTCTCTCTCTCTGTCTCTTTCTCTCTCTGTCTCTCTGTCTGTCTGTCTGTCTCTCTCTCTCTCTCTCTCTCTCTCTCTCTCTCTCTCTCTCTCTCTCTCTCTCAGAGGCCCTGCGTGGGGCTATTCCCTTCATCTGGCAACCACTTAGAGGCATGAAATCCATGTCACTGTATTGTTACCACAGAGAATCTGTTCTGGATTCTGGAAACATTAGGTCATTTTGGAGTCTCCTCCTTAAAGAATGACTTGCAGGCATGCTGTGTGTGATTGTAGAGGCACTGTGGTCTCTCACAGTGTGCTCAGGGTTTGCAGGGGAGCATATGGGAGCCAGGACTTGGAAGGGAAGGTCTCTGCCCCTGACCCTGAATGTCTCCTAACGTGCTGGCTCTTAATCGAACGATCTGCTTTGCGTGTTGACACACTGGTGGTTTGTTGTGGCCGAGTATTGGTGCTAAACCGTGTTGTTGGAGTCCGGCATGCTAGCTGGCTGTGGCGTCTTATGACTAGGTGCCCTTGGACGATTTTCACGGAAGAATACTGTACCAAGTTAGCTAGCTGAATAAACTAAGTTAGTCTATTCCTAGAAAACATTGAACCGCTGTAGTTTACAACAATTATAGTTTCTGAGGTGGAAGTTGGGAGAGTTATATTTGGGTGTTGTGGTGAGGGAGGCCCCGCTCTCTCCTTTCCCAGATGTTCAGTTCATTTCATTCCGATCTCCTTTGCATTATTGTAGCCATTTTCTGCAGCCTGTCAACTATGCCTCTATCTATCCCTGTTCTCTCCTCTCCGCACAGGCTATACAAACGCCTCACACCGCGTGGCTGCTGCCTCTCTAACCTGGTGGTCCCTGCACGCACCACCCACGTGGAGTTCCAGGTCTCAGGCAGCCTCTGGAACTGCCGTTCTGCTGCCAACAAGGCAGAGTTCATCTCAGCCTATGCTACCCTCCAGTCCCTCGACTTCTTGGCGCTGACGGAAACATGGATTACCACTGAAAACACTGCTACTCCTACTGCTCTCTCCTCGTCTGACCATGTGTTCTCGCATACCCCGAGAGCATCTGGTCAGCGGGGTGGTGGCACAGGAATCCTCATCTCTCCCAAGTGGACATTCTCTCTTTTTCCCCTGACCCATCTGTCTATCTCCTCATTTCAATTCCATGCTGTCACAGTCACTAGCCCATTTAAGCTTAATATCCTTGTCATTTATCGCCCTCCAGGTTCCCTTGGAGAGTTCATCAATGAGCTTGACGCCTTGATAAGTTCCTTTCCTGAGGATGGCTCACCCCTCAAAGTTCTGGGTGACTTCAACCTCCCTACGTCTACCTTTGACTCATTTCTCTCTGCCTCCTTCTTTCCACTCCTCTCCTCTTTTGACCTCACCCTCTCACCGTCCCCCCTACTCACAAGGCAGGCAATACGCTTGACCTCATCTTTACTAGATGCTGTTCTTCTACTAATCTCACTGCAACTCCCCTCCATGTCTCCGACCACTACTTTGTATCCTTTTCTCTCTTGCTCTCCTCCAACACTACTCACTCTGCCCCTACTCAGATGGTAATGCGCCGTCGCAACCTTCGCTCTCTCTCTCCCGCTACTCTCTCCTCTTCCATCCTATCATCTCTTCCCTCTGCTCAATCCTTCTCCCTCCAATCTCCTGATTCTGCCTCCTCAACCCTCCTCTCCTCCCTTTCTGCATCCTTTGACTCTCTATGTCCACTATCCTCCCGGCCGGCTCGGTCCTCCCCTCCAGCTCCGTGGCTTGATGACTCATTGCGAGCTCACAGAACAGGGCTCCGGGCAGCCGAGCGGAAATGGAGGAAAACTAGACTCCCTGCGGACCTGGCATCTTTTCACTCCCTCCTCTCTACATTTTCTTCATCTGTTTCTGCTGCTAAGGCCACTTTCTACCACTCTAAATTCCAAGCATCTGCCTCTAACCCTAGGAAGCTCTTTGCCACCCTCTCCTCCCTGCTGAATCCCCCCCTCTCCTCCCTCTCTGTGGATGACTTCGTCAACCATTTTGAAAAGAAGGTTGACGACATCCGATCCTCGTTTGTTAAGTCAAATGACACTGCTGGTCCTGCTCACACTGCCCTACCCTATGCTTTGACTTCTTTCTCCCCTCTCTCTCCAGATAAAATCTTGCGACTTGTGACGGCCGGCCGCCCAACAACCTGCCCGCTTGACCCTATCCCCTCCTCTCTTCTCCAGACCATCTCCGGTGACCTTCTCCCTTACCTCACCTCGCTGATCAACTCATCCTTGACCGCTGGCTATGTCCCTTCCGTCTTCAAGAGAGCGAGAGTTGCACCCCTTCTCAAAAAACCAACACTCGATCCCTCTGATGTCAACAACTACAGACCAGTATCCCTTCTTTCTTTTCTCTCCAAAACTATTGAGCGTGCCGTCTTTAGCCAACTCTCTTGCTATCTCTCTCAGAATGACCTTCTTGATCCAAACCAGTCAGGTTTCAAGACTGGTCATTCAACTGAGACTGCTCTTCTCTGTGTCACGGAGGCTCTCCGCACTGCTAAAGCTAACTCTCTCTCCTCTGCTCTTGTCCTTCTTGACCTGTCTGCTGCCTTTGATACTGTGAACCATCAGATCCTCCTCTCCACCCTCTCCGAGATGGGCATCTCCGGCGCGGCTCACTCTTGGATTGCGTCCTACCTGACCGGTCGCTCCTACCAAGTGGCGTGGCGAGAATCTGTCTCCGCACCACGTGCTCTCACCACTGGTGTCCCCCAGGGCTCAGTTCTAGGCCCTCTCCTATTCTCGCTATACACCAAGTCACTTGGCTCTGTCATATCCTCACATGGCTTCTCCTATCATTGCTACGCAGACGACACACAACTAATCTTCTCCTTTCCCCCTTCTGATAACCAGGTGGCGAATCGCATCTCTGCATGTCTGGCAGACATATCAGTATGGATGACGGATCACCACCTCAAGCTGAACCTTGGTAAGACGGAGCTGCTCTTACACAGGAAGTGGCACAGGTCCTAATCCAGGCACTTGTCATCTCCCGTCTGGATTACTGCAACTCACTGTTGGCTGGGCTCCCTGCCTGTGCCATTAAACCCCTACAACTCATCCAGAACGCCGCAGCCCGTCTGGTGTTCAACTTTCCCAAGTTCTCTCACGTCACCCCGCTCCTCCGCACACTCCACTGGCTTCCAGTTGAAGCTCGCATCTGCTACAAACCATGGTGCTTGCCTACGGAGCTGTGAGGGGAACGGCACCTCCGTACCTTCAGGCTCTGATCAGTCCCTACACCCAAACGAGGGCATTGCGTTCATCCACCTCTGGCCTGCTGGCTCCCCTACCTCTGCGGAAGCACAGTTCCCGCTCAGCCCAGTCAAAACTGTTCGCTGCTCTGGCACCCCAATGGTGGAACAAGCTCCCTCATGACGCCAGGACAGCGGAGTCACTCACCACCTTCCGGAGACATTTGAAACCCCACCTCTTTAAGGAATACCTGGGATAGGATAGAGTAATCCTTCTACCCCCCAAAAAAAAACAAAAAAAACATTATAAAGTTGTTATCCCACTGGCTATAAGGTGAATGCACCAATTTGTAAGTCGCTCTGGATAAGAGCGTCTGCTAAATGACGTAAATGTAAATGTAAATGTAACCGCTAAGTAATTGCTATCTCTAGGTGACAAGCAACAACCCCTCACCCGCCCGCCCTAAAAAAACTAATAATCTGTGAAAGAAAGCCTACAAGATGTGGGGGTTCTCTTTCTTCCCCCTGGTCCAGAGAGGCAGGGACCCCCACTGGTTCCTTTGGCGAGAGAGTTGTGTCGAGTGTGAGGCCCTAACCTGAAGAGACAGAGTGCAGTGAGTCATGTGCTCGTCGCAGGAGGAGTGTTTGTACTGGGCGAAGGGGGAAGCATGGATTGGGCGTAAGGGGGTTAGAGGGGGGTTGTAAGGTCAGAGGAAAGGGAGACGAGGGAGGGAGGGGGCTGCACCCAGTGCAGGTGAGGGGGATTAGCTGAAGCTAGAGGTCCAAAGAAACCAAATACAGATCTGTCAGCCTAATCCTCACAAATAGAAAACAGAGCTGCCTCAACGGACCCAACAACCACCCAACACCCCCACCCAATCCCTCCGTCCACCTCCCTCTCGAACCCCTCCTCCCCTGGTCCTCTAACCCTGTTTCTCATCAGCTTTTGGCCCGGGCCAGTGAGGCCGGTCTGGCTGAGTTGCTGCTCCACTAATGGGGCCTCAGACCAGCACCTCTTAACAGGAGGTGACTGATCGCTGATCACCCAGGGCTTTGATTGACAACCCAGCACAGGCTTACAGAGTGATGAGAACAAGGACCCACTCACCATAGAGACAAGGATAACTGGGTGCCTCCGCTGAGCCGGAGGGGCCATTATTAACCCCTCGCACCCCGATATGGAAACGCTGATGAGCGTGGGGTAAAGACAGGAGAGAACAGCGTATCGTCAGGCCTATTCTCTACGCTGATGACACAGAGTGACAGAGTAGGTGGGTGATATCCTGTGGTGAATAAGCCTCAACTCTGTGTGTTGGGTGCATTAGGGGCACAGCTTAAGTAAATGCTATCTGTGCCTGTCAACAGAAGCAAACATAACTGATTAGGGAGTGCAGAGCTGCTGAGTGCTATGAATCAGAGCCAGACTACTGTGGTGTTCCTGCGTGGCCTATCTCCGTCTGCAGACTGACACACAGACGGGGAGAGAAGAGACACAGGATACAGGGGAAAGCAGGTACTGAATGATAGGAAGGAGAACTACAGGTGCAGGATTTCAAATGAGCTGATCCTCATCACCAGGAAATCAGCATGTGCCATTTGGAGAGATGTTAGTTTGTCTCGACTCTCTCTTTTGTTACGGTAGCACTGAGCAAAACCACAAAGGGAATGGAAAACACAAAGGACAAGTTTAAAGCAGTTTTATGTTTTGTTTTTCTCCCTCTCGTTCTCTCTCCGGCCGTCTCACAGCTGTTTCTCATATGTTCCTGAGGCCCCTGGAAGTGTCTGACCACAGAAGGGGAACATTTGCATTCGCACAGCCCCACCTGGTCGCTGTGTTTTAACAGGTTGTTGCACCGTGCAGCGCACACAGTGGGGCTGTGCCGAGAATGTAGACGGGCCAAAACGGGGGGAGAAAAATGTCAGTTGACCCCAAAAGCAGGTTTTACTGTACCCTCTACAGGGCCACTTGGCTGGATCCCACTTTTTCGAAGGAGTGCCGCCCGGCGCTCTCCGAGGCAACACGCGAAATAAATATTAATCTGTCCTTTGACCTCTCCTCTGAGCTGTTAAAGAGAGAGGGGGGGGGGGTGAAAGAGTGATCAGATGAGGGGCTCCGACTCTCAGCACCGAAAAAAGAAGAAGAGAGGGAAAGAGTGATCAGATGAGGGGTGAGGGTGTGAGAGTGTGTGAGAGAAAGCATCTCTGTGTGTGTGCGAACGAGCGTGTGTGTGTGTGTGCGAGAGAGTGTGTGTGTGTGTCTCTCAGAGGCTGCTGTTGTGCTCCAACCTGTAGGAGACAGGAGGTGTGTGTTTGTGCAGGCAGGCATAGATCAGAGTGGGAGATTTGTTTTTCAATGTGTGATGTTTGTGTGAGCCTGTGCGTGTGTCACGATCGTTTACGAACGAGAAGGACCAAGGCGCAGCGTGATAAGCATACATGTTTATTTACGGCTAAACACCACGACAAAACAACAAACGAAACGTGAAGTCCAAGGTAGCATACACACAACATACCTTACACGGAACAAGATCCCACCACTAACAGGTGCCAAAAGGCTGCCTAAGTATGGTCCCCAATCAGAGACAACGAGCAACAGCTGCCTCTGATTGGGAACCACAAAGGCCAACATAGATCTACACATTCTAGATCTTAAACATAGAACATCGACATAGCAAACACAACACAGAAAATACACACCCTGACTCAACAAATACGAGTCCCTAGAGTCAGGGCGTGACAGTACCCCCCCCCAAAGGTGCGGACTCCAACCGCGCCACATAAACATAACAGGGTTGGGGCCGGGTGGGCATTCCGCCTCGGAGGCGGATCCGGCTCCGGGCGTGACCACCACTTACTCTCTACCTCCCTGTTGCGTCCCTGGTCTGGTCTGGACCTCGGCACACTGCTTCCCCTCTCCTTCCTCCCACGACGTACCAAGCCCTGTCTGGACCCTGGTGTGGGAGACCCCGAACCTGGAGAGGGGCTGACGTCTGGGTCTGGACTGGAACCGCTGACTGGAGCTGGACCCGACGACGGTGGATCGAACTGCTCTGGCTCCGGAGTGGAGCCGTTGACCGGAGCTGGATCAGGCACTGGTGGAGCGGATTGCTCTGGCTCCGGAGTGGAGCAGCTGACCAGAGCTGGACCAGACCCCGGTGGAGCGGATTGCTCTGGCTCCGGAGTGGAGCCGCTGACCGGAGCTGGACTGGACCCCGGTGGAGCGGATTGCTCTGGCTCCGTGCCGGACTGGACACACGCACCACTGGCTTGGTGCGGGGAGCAGGAACGGGCCAGACCGGGCTGACGACGCGCACCACTGGCTTGGTGCGGGGAGCGGGAACAGGCCGGACCGGGCTGGCGACGCTCACCACTGGCTTGGTGCGAGGGACAGGAACAGGCCGGACCGGGCTGGCGACGCGCACCACTAGCTTGGTGCGAGGGGCAGGAACAGGCCGGGCCGGGCTGGCGACGCGCACCACTGGCTTGGTGCGAGGGGCAGGAACAGGCCGGACCGGGCTGGCGACGCGCACCACTGGCTTGGTGCGAGGGACAGGAACAGGCCGGGCCGGGCTGGCGACGCGCACCACCGGTTTGGTGCGAGTGACAGGAACAGGCCGGGCCGGGCTGGCGACGCGTACCACTGGTTTGGTGCGAGGGGCAGGAACAGGCCGGGCCGGGCTGGCGACGCGCATCACCGGTTTGGTGCGAGTGACAGGAACAGGCCAGACCGGGCTGGCGACGCGCACCACTGGCTTAGTGCGGGGAGCAGGAACGGGTCGGGCCGTACTGGGAACACGCACCACTGGCTTAGTGCGGGGAGCAGGAACGGGCCGGACCGTACTGGGAACACACACCACTGGCTTAGTGCGGGGAGCAGGAATGGGTCGGGCCGTACTGGGAACACGCACCACTGGCTTAGTGCGGGGAGCAGGATCGGGCCGGACCGTACTGGGAACACACACCACTGGCCTTGTGCGGGAAGCAGGAACGGGTCGGGCCGTACTGGGAACACGCACCACTGGCTTAGTGCGGGGATCAGGAACGGGCCGGACTGGACTGGCGACACGCACCATTTTCTTGGTGCGAGGAGCGGGACTGGGTTCCCTTATAAACCCCCGCTCCTTCTGCTGCCTAACCAGCTCCTCTCGCCGTGCCTCTACACTCTCCTTCTCCCTTATAGCCTCCTGTAGCTCCTCCCTCTGACCAAATAACTCCTGCTCCCTCTGAACCAATAGCCCCCGTAACCTGGTGGCCTCCTCTCCTAACCTGCAGAATCGCCCTGTCGCTGCCTCCCGCTGCCTCGTCGTCCACACCGTGTGCCCCCCAACATTTTTTATTGGGGTTGCCTCTCGGGTCTCCGTCGTCGGCACTGTTGGCGCCGTTTCTCCTCTCCTACCTTGGCATCCTCATTCATCGCCCTCCGGTAACGGACGGCCTCTTCTTCCGTAATTCTCCCCCAACCGAGGAGGACATCAACTAATGTAACCTCCCGTTGAATTCCCGGTGTTTGCTCCTGAACACGCTGCTTGGTCCTATTTTGGTGGGATCTTCTGTCACGATCGTTTACGAACGAGAAGGACCAAGGCGCAGCGTGATAAGCATACATGTTTATTTACGGCTAAACACCACGACAAAACAACAAACGAAACGTGAAGTCCAAGGTAGCATACACACAACATACCTTACACAGAACAAGATCCCACCACTAACAGGTGCCAAAAGGCTGCCTAAGTATGGTCCCCAATCAGAGACAACGAGCAACAGCTGCCTCTGATTGGGAACCACACAGGCCAACATAGATCTACACATTCTAGATCTTAAACATAGAACATCGACATAGCAAACACAACACAGAAAATACACACCCTGACTCAACAAATACGAGTCCCTAGAGTCAGGGCATGACAGCGTGTTTGTGTTGTTTGGTAAATTATATGTGCTTGAGGGCAAGGTTTTGAGTGAGAGCTATCCTAGCCTATTACAGATTAAAGAGAAAAAGCCTGGCTTGAAATATAGTTTACAAATATATAGTGGGAGAGTGGGACAAACAAAACAAAATCAAACACTTTGAAAGTCAGACTTCCTCACTGTAATTGCATCAGAACATATAAAGGGCTTGTAGGTATGGTACATTAAAACAGGCCCCCAGTGTCCCGTCTGGAGTTTGAAGTCACAAGCTCTGCTGGTCGGCTACTGCGTAGCAACCTAGCGGTGCCAAAAGCCCTAGTCTGCCCTAGAAAGCCTATTTAAATAGGATCACCACAAACATTTAGACAGCTGTTTTGGACTTTAAAATGTGTTTATTATGATTAACTTCGATCCCCACAGTAAATTATTTTAAAGTTCGATACAAATCGAGATATGTTTTTAAATAGTGATCCATTCTGACTACCTTTTGTCGTCACACAGGACCACGTACTCACACAGACCAATCACGGACCGGCAGGCTGCAAGGAGGCTCATTCTTTGCACATGCACCTAAGGGGGTGTGGTGTGCTATTTGGTATTTGGTATTCATTAGGATCCCCATTAGCCGCTGTAAAAGCATCAGCTACTCTTCCTGGGGTCCACATGAAACATGACATAATACATAGTACAGAACAATATTATTAGTCAAGGACTGAAATACATACACTTAAAACGTCACACATAGCCTACATAGCCTATCCAGATGAGAGTACGGAGTCAAGAGCCTGTCAAGTGGAGATGGAGGGGTTGACCAATGTCATGTAGCTGTGTTGAGTTGACTCTCTCAGGCACGATGAAAACAACTACATCGACCATGATCCTTTGCTTGTTACGGACACTTTCACCATGACCCTTTGACAATTTTTGGTGCCATTCAGCCCCATTCAGCAATATGGCGCTCTTCAAATTAAAACACTTCCAGCTTCAGGCGCCAATGGGAGTTTTCCATGGGAATACGTGGATGACGTCAGCGCTGTCACTATCTACTGGTTTTAATGCCTATGCAATCAAAACATAGTTTTTTCATGA
The DNA here is from genome assembly GCF_020615455.1 of Coregonus clupeaformis. NCBI lineage: Eukaryota > Metazoa > Chordata > Actinopteri > Salmoniformes > Salmonidae > Coregonus > Coregonus clupeaformis. Next base: position 32,139,897 of record NC_059221.1, on the reverse strand, counting down.
GTACAGCTCAGTTGTTCAGAGTGCTAATGATAGTAGGCTGGCACATCAAATCAAATCAAATGTTTTTGGCCACATGCGCCGAATACAACAGGTGCAGACATTACAGTGAAATGCTTACTTACAGCCCTTAAACAACAGTGCATTTATTTTTAATAAAAAAGTAAAATAAAACAACAACAAAAAAGTGTTGAGAAAAAAAGAGCAGAAGTAAAATAAAATAACAGTAGGGAGGCTATATATACAGGGGGGTACCGGTGCAGAGTCAATGTGCGGGGGCACCGGCTAGTTGAGGTAGTTGAAGTAATATGTACATGTGGGATCATCCTCCATTTCCGCCACTGATTGGTCTACTAGACCAGGGCCCCCTGTCTGCATATCTGCTCCAAGTAGTGGCTTTCACACAGCTACACACTGACTGCATGGTAGGACAGAGGGAGGAGGACAACTAAGAGGCTGTCCTCTTTGTCATATTGACCAGAGCATTGTGTAAGATTTCAGGTCTTGCCCTGAAGGATAGGAATAGTTTATGTCCGTGTGTGTGTGTGTGCAAGCGTGTCTGTGTACATGATTGTATGCCTTGTCTGAAAATGCAGTATATGATTGTGTGTGATAATGGTTTAGTGTGTGTATTACATATACATAATGTGTGTGTGTGTGTGTGTGTGTGTGTGTGTGTGTGTGTGTGTGTGTGTGTGTGTGACAGTGAAGGGGCGGAAAGCTCAAACCCTATTTGTTCTGCTTTAGCCTCTCAGTGCAGCTCATACAGCCTGGCCTCAGCCTGAGACCACTGTTTACTGTGACTGTCACCAGGGCCGTGGAGGCCCAAACAAAGGGGGGTCTGTTCCGATTGTCCTGCTCCAGAGTGGCAGCCCCTCTCTGGGCAATGACTGAGGCCAGGGCTGGGGGGCTGGGGAGCTGGACTGCGAGGGAGCTGGGGAGCGAAGGCGGCTGGGGGGCGAGGGTGGCTGGGGAACTGGGGTCAGAGGGGGGCTGGAGGGCTGGGGACCTGGGGACCGAGGGGGCCCCAGCTTGCAGTATAAAGCCAGAGAGTATGGTTCTAACCGAAACCAAGTCCCTTTCATGTCCTCTGTCGGAAACCGCCGTCATGTAAACACCTGCGGCCATTAGCTGAATCTATCTGAGGGACCGGATAGCAGTGTTTATATGTTACAAGCTACCGCTGAAAGACCATTTAATAGCAATAGAGTGACTTGCAGATACACACAGGGAATGTGGTGGCAGGCACGGAGCGAGCACAGGGCAACCTCAGACAAACTGCATTGCATTGTCATCGGAAAAAGGGGAGTGGGGCTGTAATGAAATGGAGAACAAGCACATTAAACGTGCAGGGAGGTGGGCTCAGCCTGTAATTACCTCTAGCCATGCTCTTTCTCCTGTCCATTCTTTCTTACAGTCAATTACAGCTCAGAATCGGGGACTGCCTGTCCTGTTCTACCTCGCTGTGCCATTGAAGTCCAATTTGACTGTCATAAAATTACCTGGCAAGCTGTGGCCCTAAAACATCTCAACCTTACAGAGCCATTAAAACGAGTCTATCTGTGAAGCTAAAAGTTTACCGTTACACTCCGAGGAGGAGCCTTTTCAACATGAAGTGGTCAGTATTGGTGGGAGGGGCAATCCGAAAGCCAGAGCGGAGTGCACGAGAGGGTCAGGGATGTTCCATTAATGTGTGGTGTTTAAGAGGTGCTGGGGCCAGGGGGGTATATCGAAGGGGTGAAACAGCTGCCAAACATCTGCACCCTATCCCCTCCAACCCTGGCCTGCTCTGTGTCTGAGCACAGCTCACCACTGTCTGTCGTTACCTGCCTGCATGTACACTGGCTAGGGTGACAGGGAGTAGGGGGTGCTCATATTGAAACATAACTAAACACTCACTAAGAGGGCATGGGCATATGTGTGTGTGTAATTTGTTTCCCCCGCAGTACTTGTCTCATCCTACCTCACAGAGCTTGTCTGACTGCATGTTGTGATTGTAAAGTTGTCTGAATGAATGCTGTGATGGTTTGGTTGTCTGACTGAATATTGTGATGGTAGAGATGTCTGACAGAATGTTGTGATGGTAAAGTTGTCTGACTGAATATTGTGATGGTATGTTGTTTGACTGAATATTGTGATGGTAAAAATGTCTGACTGAATGTTGTGATGGTAAAGTTGTCTATCTGAATGTTGTAATGGTAAAGTTGTCTGACTGAACGTTTTGATGGTAAAGTTGTCTAAAAAATGTTGTAATGATGAAGTTGTCTAACTGAATATTGTGATGGTATTCTTGTCTGACTGAATATTGTGATGGTAAAGTTGTGTGACAGAATGTTGTGATGGTAAGGTTGTCTGACTGAATATTGTAATGGTAAAGCTTTCAGACTGAATGTTGTGATGGTAAAGATGTCTGAAGGTCATGATTGGAAAGTTGTCTGACTGAGTATTGTGATTGTAATGTTGTCTGACTGAATATTGTGATGGAAATGTTGTCTGACTGAATGTTGTGATTGTAAAGTTGTCTGACATTATATTGTGATGGTTAAGTTGTCTGACTGAATATTGTAATGGCAAAGTTGTTTGACTGAATGTTGTGATGGTAAAGTTGTCTGACTGAATATTGTGATGGTAAAGTTGTCTGATTGATTATTGTGATGGTAAAGTTGTCTGAATGTTGTGATGGTAAAGTTGTCTGACTGAATGTTGTGATGGTAATGTTGTCTGACATAATATTGTGATGGTAAAGTTTTCTGACTGAATGTTGGGATGGTAAAATTGTGATGGTATTCTTGTCTGAATGAATATTGTGATTGTAAAGTTGTCTGAATGTTGTGATGGTAAAGTTGTCTGAAAGAATGTTGTGACGGTTATGTTGTTTGACTGAATGTTGTGATGGTAAAGTTGTCTGACTGAATGTTGTGATGGTAAAGTTGTCCGACTGAATGTTGGGATGGTAAAGTTGTCTTACTGAATGTTGGGATGGTAAAGTTGTCTGACTGAATGTTGTGATGGTAATGTTGTCCGACTGAATGTTGGGATGGTAAAGTTGTCTTACTGAATGTTGGGATGGTAAAGTTGTCTGACTGAATGTTGTGATGGTAATGTTGTCTGACGGAATATTGTGATGGAAAGGTGATCTGACTAAATGTTGTGATGGTGAAGTTGTCTGAATGAATATTGTGATGGTAAAGTTGTTTGTCTGAATATTGTGATGGTAAAGTTTTCTATCTGAATGTTGTAATCGTAAAGTTTTCTGACATTATATTGTGATGGTAAAGTTGTCTGACTGACTGTTGTAATGGCAAAGTTGTCTGACTGAACGTTTTGATGGTAAAGTTGTCTAAAATTTGTTGTCATGATGAAGTTGTCTAACTGAATATTGTGATGGTATTCTTGTCTGATTGAATATTGTGATGGTAAAGTTGTCTGAGTGTCGTGATGGTAAAAGTTGCCTGACTGAATGTTGTGATGGTTAGGTTGTCTGACTGAATATTGTGATGGTTATGTTGTCTGACTTAATGTTGTGACGGTAAAATTGTCTGAATGAACGTTGTGATGGTAAAGTTGTCTAAAAATGTTGTTATGATGAAGTTGTCTAACTGAACATTGTGATGGTATTCTTGTCTGATTGAATATTGTGATGGTAAAGTTGTCTGAATGTCGGGATGGTAAAGCTGTCTGATGAATGTTGTGATGGTAAAGTTGTGTGACTGAGTGTTGTGATGGTAAGGTTGTCTGACTGAATATTGTAATGGTAAAGCTTTCAGACTGAATGTTGTGATGGTAAAGATGTCTGAAGGTCATGATTGGAAAGTTGTCTGACTGAGTATTTTGATTGTAATGTTGTCTGACTGAATATTGTGATGGAAATGTTGTCTGACTGAATGTTGTGATTGTAAAGTTGTCTGACATTATATTGTGATGGTTAAGTTGTCTGACTGAATATTGTAATGGCAAAGTTGTCTGACTGAATGTTGTGATGGTAAAGTTGTCTGACTGAATATTGTGATGGTAAAGTTGTCTGACGGAATGTTGTGATGGTAAAGTTGTCCGACTGAATGTTGGGATGGTAAAGTTGTCTTACTGAATGTTGGGATGGTAAAGTTGTCTGACTGAATGTTGTGATGGTAATGTTGTCCGACTGAATGTTGGGATGGTAAAGTTGTCTTACTGAATGTTGGGATGGTAAAGTTGTCTGACTGAATGTTGTGATGGTAATGTCGTCTGACTGAATATTGTGATGGAAAGGTTATCTGACTGAATGTTGTGATGGTGAAGTTGTCTGAATGAATATTGTGATGGTAAAGTTTCTGAATTGTGATGTAAAGTTGTCTATCTGAATGTTGTAATGGTAAAGTTGTCTGACATTATATTGTGATGGTAAAGTTGTCTGACTGACTGTTGTAATGGCAAAGTTGTCTGACGAAACGTTTTGATGGTAAAGTTGTCAAAAAAAATTTGTCATGATGAAGTTGTCTAACTGAATATTGTGATGGTATTCTTGTCTTATTGAATATTGTGATGGTAAAGTTGTCTGAGTGTCGTGATGGTAAAAGTTGCCTGACTGAATGTTGTGATGGTTAGGTTGTCTGACTGAATATTGTGATGGTTATGTTGTCTGACATAATGTTGTGACGGTAAAATTGTCTGAATGAACGTTGTGATGGTAAAGTTGTCTAAAAATGTTGTTATGATGAAGTTGTCTAACTGAACATTGTCATGGTATTCTTGTCTGATTGAATATTGTGATGGTAAAGTTGTCTGAGTGTCGTGATGGTAAAAGTTGTCTGACTGAATGTTGTGATGGTTAGGTTGTCTGACTGAATATTGTGATGGTTATGTTGTCGACTTAATGTTGTGACGGTAAAATTGTCTGACTGAACGTTGTGATGGTAAAGTTGTCTAAAAATGTTGTGATGATGAAGTTGTCTAACTGAATATTGTGATGGTATTCTTGTCTGATTGAATATTGTGATGGTAAAGTTGTCTGAATGTTGGGATGGTAAAAGTTGTCTGACTGAATGTTGTGATGGTTAGGTTGTCTGACTGAATATTGTGATGGTTATGTTGTCTGACTTAATGTTGTGACGGTAAAATTGTCTGACTGAACGTTGTGATGGTAAAGTTGTCTAAAAATGTTGTGATGATGAAGTTGTCTAACTGAATATTGTGATGGTATTCTTGTCTGATTGAATATTGTGATGGTAAAGTTGTCTGACTGAATGTTGTGATGGTAATGTTGTCTGACATAATATTGTGATGGTAAAGTTTTCTGACTGAATGTTGGGATGGTTAAGTTGTCTGACTGAATGTTGGGATGGTAAAGTTGTCTGACTGAATATTGTGATGGTATTCTTGTCTGATTGAATATTGTGATGTAAAGTTCTCTCAATATTGTGATGGTAAAGTTGTCTGACTGAATGTTGTGACGGTTATGTTGTCTGACTGAATGTTGTGATGGTAAAGTTGTCTGACTGAATGTTGGGATGGTAATGTTGTCTGACTGAATGTTGTGATGGTAAGGTTGTTTGATTGAATATTGTGATGGTAAATTGTCTGACTGAATATTGTGATGGTAAAGCTGTCTGACTGAATATTGTGATGGTAAAGTTGTGTGACTGAATGTCGTGATGGTAAAGTTGTCTGACTGAATATTGTAATGGCAAAGTTGTCTGACTGAATGTTGTGATGGTAAAGTTGTCTAAACATTTTTGTGATAATGAAATTGTCTTATTGAATATTGTGATGGTAAAGTTGTCTGAATGTCATGATGGTAAAGTTGTCTGACTGAATGTTGTGATGGTAGAGTTTTCTGACTGAATGTTATGATGGTAAAATTGTCTGACTGAATGTTGTGATGGTAAGGTTGTCTGACTGAATATTGTGATGGTTATGTTTTCTGACTTAATGTTGTGATGGTAAAGTTGTCTGACTGAATGTTGTGATGGTAAATTCTGACTGAATATTGTGATGGTAAAGTTGTCTGAATGTCATGATGGTAAAAGTTGTCTGACTGAATATTGTGATGGTAAGGTTGTCTGACTGAATATTGTGATGGTTATGTTGTCTGACTTAATGTTGTGACGTTATAGTTGTTAGACTGAATCTTGTGATTGTAAAGTTGTCTGACTGAATTTTGTAATGTTAAAGTTGTCTAGAAATGTTGTGATGATGAGGTTGTCTGACTGAATATTGTGATGGTAAAGTTGTCTGACTGAATGTTGTGATGGTATTCTTGTCTGATTGAATATTGTGATGGTAAAGTTGTCTGAATGTCGTGATGGTAAGTTGTCTGACTGAATGTTGTGATGGTAATGTTGTCTGACCTAATATTGTGATGTAATTTTTTCTGAGTGAATGTTGTGACCGTTATGTTGTCTGACTGAATGTTGTGATGGTAGTGTTGTATGACTGAATGTTGGGATGGTAAAGTTGTCTGACTGAATGTTGGGATAGTAAAGTTGTCTTTCTGAATGTTGGGATGGTAAAGTTGTCTGACTGAATATTGTGATGGTATTCTTGTCTGATTGAATATTATGATGGTAAAGTTGTCTGAATGTTGTGATGGTAAAGTTGTCTGAAAGATTGTTGTGACGGCAAAGTTGACTGACTTAATATTGTGAAGGTAAAGTTGTCTGACTGAATGTTGTCACGGTTATGTTGTCTGACTGAATGTTGTGATGGTAAAGTTGTCTGACTGAATGTTGTGATGGTAAAGTTGTCCGACTGAATGTTGAGATGGTAAAGTTGTCTTACTGAATGTTGGGATGGTAAAGTTGTCTGACTGAATGTTGTGATGGTAATGTTGTCTGACTGAATATTGTGATGGAAAGGTTATCTGACTGAATGTTGTGATGGTAAAGTTGTCTGAATGAATATTGTGATGGTAAAGATGTTTGACTGAATATTGTGATGGTAAAGTTGTCTATCTGAATGTTGTAATGGTAAAGTTGTCTGACATTATAATGTGATGGTATAGTTGTCTGACTGACTGTTGTAATGGCAAAGTTGTCTGACTGAACGTTTTGTTGGTAAAGTTGTCTAAAAAAATGTTGTAATGATGAAGTTGTCTAACTGAATATTGTGATGGTATTCTTGTCTGATTGAATATTGTGATGGTAAAGTTGTCTGAATGTCATGATGGTAAAAGTTGTCTGACTGAATATTGTGATGGTAAAGTTGTCTGAATGTCGTGATGGTAAAAGTTGTCTGACTGAATGTTGTGATGGTTAGGTTGTCTGACTGAATATTGTGATGGTTATGTTGTCTGACTTAATGTTGTGACGGTAAAATTGTCTGACTGAACGTTGTGATGGTAAAGTTGTCTGAATGTCGTGATGGTAAAAGTTGTCTGACTGAATGTTGTGATGGTTAGGTTGTCTTACTGAATATTGTGATGGTTATGTTGTCTGACTGAATGTTGTGATGGTAAAATTGTCTGACTGAATGTTGTGATGGTTAGGTTGTCTGACTGAATATTGTGATGGTTATGTTGTCTGACTTAATGTTGTGACGGTATAGTTGTCAGACTGAATATTGTGATGGTAAAATTGTCTGACTGAATGTTGTGATGGTTAGGTTGTCTGACTGAATATTGTGATGGTTATGTTGTCTGACTTAATGTTGTGACTGGTATAGTTGTCAGACTGAATATTGTGATGGTATTCTTGTCTGACTGAATATTGTGATGGTAAAGTTGTCTGAATGTTGTGATGGTAAAGTTGTCTGAAAGATTGTTGTGACGGCAAAGTTGACTGACTGAATATTGTGAAGGTAAAGTTGTCTGACTGAATGTTGTGACGGTTATGTTGTCTGACTGAATGTTGTGATGGTAAAGTTGTCTGACTGAATGTTGTGATGGTAAAGTTGTCCGACTGAATGTTGAGATGGTAAAGTTGTCTTACTGAATGTTGGGATGGTAAAGTTGTCTGACTGAATGTTGTGATGGTAATGTTGTCTGACTGAATATTGTGATGGAAAGGTTATCTGACTGAATGTTGTGATGGTAAAGTTGTCTGAATGAATATTGTGATGGTAAAGATGTTTGACTGAATATTGTGATGGTAAAGGTGTCTATCTGAATGTTGTAATGGTAAAGTTGTCTGACATTATAATGTGATGGTATAGTTGTCTGACTGACTGTTGTAATGGCAAAGTTGTCTGACTGAACGTTTTGTTGGTAAAGTTGTCTAAAAAATGTTGTAATGATGAAGTTGTCTAACTGAATATTGTGATGGTATTCTTGTCTGATTGAATATTGTGATGGTAAAGTTGTCTGAATGTCATGATGGTAAAAGTTGTCTGACTGAATATTGTGATGGTAAAGTTGTCTGAATGTCGTGATGGTAAAAGTTGTCTGACTGAATGTTGTGATGGTTAGGTTGTCTAACTGAATATTGTGATGGTATTCTTGTCTGATTGAATATTGTGATGTAAAGTTCTCTCAATATTGTGATGGTAAAGTTGTCTGACTGAATGTTGTGACGGTTATGTTGTGTGACTGAATGTTGTGATGGTAAAGTTGTCTGACTGAATGTTGGGATGGTAATGTTGTCTGACTGAATGTTGTGATGGTAAGGTTGTTTGATTGAATATTGTGATGGTAAATTGTCTGACTGAATATTGTGATGGTAAAGCTGTCTGACTGAATATTGTGATGGTAGAGTTGTGTGACTGAATGTCGTGATGGTAAAGTTGTCTGACTGAATATTGTGATGGAAAAGTTGTCTGACTGAATGTTGTGATGGTAAAGTTGTCTAAACATTTTTGTGATAATGAAATTGTCTGATTGAATATTGTGATGGTAAAGTTGTCTGAATGTCATGATGGTAAAGTTGTCTGACTGAATGTTGTGATGGTAGAGTTGTCTGACTGAATGTTGTGATGGTAAAATTGTCTGACTGAATGTTGTGATGGTAAGGTTGTCTGACTGAATATTGTGATGGTAATGTTTTCTGACTTAATGTTGTGATGGTAAAGTTGTCTGACTGAATGTTGTGATGGTAAAGTTTCTGACTGAATATTGTGATGGTAAAGTTGTCTGAATGTCGTGATGGTAAAAGTTGTCTGACTGAATGTTGTGATGGTTAGGTTGTCTGACTGAATATTGTGATGGTTATGTTGTCTGACTTAATATTGTGACGTTATAGTTGTTAGACTGAATCTTGTGATTGTAAAGTTGTCTGACTGAATTTTGTAATGTTAAAGTTGTCTAGAAATGTTGTGATGATGAGGTTGTCTGACTGAATATTGTGATGGTAAAGTTGTCTGACTGAATGTTGTGATGGTATTCTTGTCTGATTGAATATTGTGATGGTAAAGTTGTCTGAATGTCGTGATGGTAAGTTGTCTGACTGAATGTTGTGATGGTAATGTTGTCTGACCTAATATTGTGATGTAATTTTGTCTGAGTGAATGTTGTGACCGTTATGTTGTCTGACTGAATGTTGTGATGGTAGTGTTGTATGACTGAATGTTGGGATGGTAAAGTTGTCTGACTGAATGTTGGGATAGTAAAGTTGTCTTTCTGAATGTTGGGATGGTAAAGTTTTCTGACTGAATATTGTGATGGTATTCTTGTCTGATTGAATATTATGATGTTAAAGTTGTCTGAATGTTGTGATGGTAAAGTTGTCTGAAAGATTGTTGTGACGGCAAAGTTGTCTGACTTAATATTGTGATGGTAAAGTTGTCTGACTGAATGTTGTCACGGTTATGTTGTCTGACTGAATGTTGTGATGGTAAAGTTGTCTGACTGAATGTTGTGATGGTAAAGTTGTCCGACTGAATGTTGAGATGGTAAAGTTGTCTTACTGAATGTTGGGATGGTAAAGTTGTCTGACTGAATGTTGTGATGGTAATGTTGTCTGACTGAATATTGTGATGGAAAGGTTATCTGACTGAATGTTGTGATGGTAAAGTTGTCTGAATGAATATTGTGATGGTAAAGATGTTTGACTGAATATTGTGATGGTAAAGGTGTCTATCTGAATGTTGTAATGGTAAAGTTGTCTGACATTATAATGTGATGGTATAGTTGTCTGACTGACTGTTGTAATGGCAAAGTTGTCTGACTGAACGTTTTGTTGGTAAAGTTGTCTAAAAAATGTTGTAATGATGAAGTTGTCTAACTGAATATTGTGATGGTATTCTTGTCTGATTGAATATTGTGATGGTAAAGTTGTCTGAATGTCATGATGGTAAAAGTTGTCTGACTGAATATTGTGATGGTAAAGTTGTCTGAATGTCGTGATGGTAAAAGTTGTCTGACTGAATGTTGTGATGGTTAGGTTGTCTGACTGAATATTGTGATGGTTATGTTGTCTGACTTAATGTTGTGACGGTAAAATTGTCTGACTGAACGTTGTGATGGTAAAGTTGTCTGAATGTCGTGATGGTAAAAGTTGTCTGACTGAATGTTGTGATGGTTAGGTTGTCTTACTGAATATTGTGATGGTTATGTTGTCTGACTGAATGTTGTGATGGTAAAATTGTCTGACTGAATGTTGTGATGGTTAGGTTGTCTGACTGAATATTGTGATGGTTATGTTGTCTGACTTAATGTTGTGACGGTATAGTTGTCAGACTGAATATTGTGATGGTAAAATTGTCTGACTGAATGTTGTGATGGTTAGGTTGTCTGACTGAATATTGTGATGGTTATGTTGTCTGACTTAATGTTGTGACGGTATAGTTGTCAGACTGAATATTGTGATGGTATTCTTGTCTGATTGAATATTATGATGGTAAAGTTGTCTGAATGTTGTGATGGTAAAGTTGTCTGAAAGATTGTTGTGACGGCAAAGTTGACTGACTTAATATTGTGAAGGTAAAGTTGTCTGACTGAATGTTGTCACGGTTATGTTGTCTGACTGAATGTTGTGATGGTAAAGTTGTCTGACTGAATGTTGTGATGGTAAAGTTGTCCGACTGAATGTTGAGATGGTAAAGTTGTCTTACTGAATGTTGGGATGGTAAAGTTGTCTGACTGAATGTTGTGATGGTAATGTTGTCTGACTGAATATTGTGATGGAAAGGTTATCTGACTGAATGTTGTGATGGTAAAGTTGTCTGAATGAATATTGTGATGGTAAAGATGTTTGACTGAATATTGTGATGGTAAAGGTGTCTATCTGAATGTTGTAATGGTAAAGTTGTCTGACATTATAATGTGATGGTATAGTTGTCTGACTGACTGTTGTAATGGCAAAGTTGTCTGACTGAACGTTTTGTTGGTAAAGTTGTCTAAAAAATGTTGTAATGATGAAGTTGTCTAACTGAATATTGTGATGGTATTCTTGTCTGATTGAATATTGTGATGGTAAAGTTGTCTGAATGTCATGATGGTAAAAGTTGTCTGACTGAATATTGTGATGGTTAGGTTGTCTGACTGAATATTGTGATGGTTATGTTGTCTGACTTAATGTTGTGACGGTAAAATTGTCTGACTGAACGTTGTGATGGTAAAGTTGTCTGAATGTTGTGATGGTAAAAGTTGTCTGACTGAATGTTGTGATGGTTAGGTTGTCTTACTGAATATTGTGATGGTTATGTTGTCTGACTGAATGTTGTGATGGTAAAATTGTCTGACTGAATATTGTGATGGTAAGGTTGTCTGACTGAATATTGTGATGGTTATGTTGTCTGACTTAATGTTGTGACGTTATAGTTGTTAGACTGAATCTTGTGATTGTAAAGTTGTCTGACTGAATTTGTAATGGTAAAGTTGTCTAGAAATGTTGTGATGATGAGGTTGTCTGACTGAATATTGTGATGGTAAAGTTGTCTGACTGAATGTTGTGATGGTATTCTTGTCTGATTGAATATTGTGATGGTAAAGTTGTCTGAATGTCGTGATGGTAAGTTGTCTGACTGAATGTTGTGATGGTAATGTTGTCTGACCTAATATTGTGATGTAATTTTGTCTGAGTGAATGTTGTGACCGTTATGTTGTCTGACTGAATGTTGTGATGGTAGTGTTGTATGACTGAATGTTGGGATGGTAAAGTTGTCTGACTGAATGTTGGGATAGTAAAGTTGTCTTTCTGAATGTTGGGATGGTAAAGTTTTCTGACTGAATATTGTGATGGTATTCTTGTCTGATTGAATATTATGATGGTAAAGTTGTCTGAATGTTGTGATGGTAAAGTTGTCTGAAAGATTGTTGTGACGGCAAAGTTGACTGACTTAATATTGTGAAGGTAAAGTTGTCTGACTGAATGTTGTCACGGTTATGTTGTTTGACTGAATGTTGTGATGGTAAAGTTGTCTGACTGAATGTTGTGATGGTAAAGTTGTCCGACTGAATGTTGAGATGGTAAAGCTGTCTTACTGAATGTTGGGATGGTAAAGTTGTCTGACTGAATGTTGTGATGGTAATGTTGTCTGACTGAATGTTGTGATGGAAAGGTTATCTGACTGAATGTTGTGATGGTAAAGTTGTCTGAATGAATATTGTGATGGTAAAGTTGTTTGACTGAATATTGTGATGGTAAAGTTGTCTATCTGAATGTTGTAATGGTAAAGTTGTCTGACATTATATTGTGATGGTAAAGTTGTCTGACTGACTGTTGTAATGGCAAAGTTGTCTGACTGAACGTTTTGATGGTAAAGTTGTCTAAAAAATGTTGTAATGATGAAGTTGTCTAACTGAATATTGTGATGGTATTCTTGTCTGATTGAATATTGTGATGGTAAAGTTGTCTGAATGTCATGATGGTAAAAGTTGTCTGACTGAATATTGTGATGGTAAAGTTGTCTGAATGTCGTGATGGTAAAAGTTGTCTGACTGAATGTTGTGATGGTTAGGTTGTCTGACTGAATATTGTGATGGTTATGTTGTCTGACTTAATGTTGTGACGGTAAAATTGTCTGACTGAACGTTGTGATGGTAAAGTTGTCTAAAAAATGTTGTGATGATGAAGTTGTCTAACTGAATATTGTGATGGTATTCTTGTCTGATTGAATATTGTGATGGTAAAGTTGTCTGAATTTCGTAATGGTAAAAGTTGTCTGACTGAATGTTGTAATGGTTAGGTTGTCTGACTGAATATTGTGAAGGTTATGTTGTCTGACTGAATGTTGTGATGGTAAAATTGTCTGACTGAATGTTGTGATGGTTAGGTTGTCTGACTGAATATTGTGATGGTTATGTTGTCTGACTTAATGTTGTGACGATAAAATTGTCTGACTGAATGTCGTGATGGTAAAGTTGTCTAAAAAATGATGTGATGATGAAGTTGTCTAACTATATATTGTGATGGTATTCTTGTCTGATTGAATATTGTGATGGTAAAGTCGTCTGAATGTCGTGATGGTTAGGTTGTTTGACTGAATATTGGTATGGTAAGGTTGTGTGACTGAATGTTGTGATGGTAAGGTTGTCTGACTGAATATTGTAATGGTAAAGCTTTCAGACTAAATTTTGTGATGGTAAAAATGTCTGAAGGTCATGATTGGAAAGTTGTCTGACTGAGTATTGTGATTGTAATGTTGTCTGACTGAATATTGTGATGGAAATGTTGTCTGACTGAATGTTGTGATGGTAAAGTTGTCTGATATTATATTGTGATGGTTGAGTTGTCTGACTGAATATTGTAATGGAAAAGTTGTCTGACTAAATGTTTTGATGGTAAAGTTGTCTAGAAATGTTTTGATGATGAGGTTGTCTGACTGAATATTGTGATGGTAAAGTTGTCTGACTGAATGTTGTGATGGTATTCTTGTCTGATTGAATATTGTGATGGTAAAGTTGTCTGAATGTCATGATGGTAAAAGTTGTCTGACTGAATATTGTGATGGTAAGGTTGTCTGACTGAATATTGTGATGGTTATGTTGTCTGACTTAATGTTGTGACGTTATAGTTGTTAGACTGAATATTGTGATTGTAAAGTTGTCTGACTGAATGTTGTAATGTTAAAGTTGTCTAGAAATGTTGTGATGATGAGGTTGTCTGACTGAATATTGTGATGGTAAAGTTGTCTGACTGAATGTTGTGATGGTATTCTTGTCTGATTGAATATTGTGATGGTAAAGTTGTCTGAATGTCATGATGGTAAAAGTTGTCTGACTGAATATTGTGATGGTAAGGCTGTCTGACTGAATATTGTGATGGTTATGTTGTCTGACTTAATGTTGTGACGTTATAGTTGTTAGACTGAATATTGTGATTGTAAAGTTGTCTGACTGAATGTTGTAATGTTAAAGTTGTCTAGACAATGTTGTGATGATGAGGTTGTCTGACTGAATATTGTGATGGTAAAGTTGTCTGACTGAATGTTGTGATGGTATTCTTGTCTGATTGAATATTGTGATGGTAAAGTTGTCTGAATGTCGTGATGGTAAGTTGTCTGACTGAATGTTGTGATGGTAATGTTGTCTGACCTAATATTGTGATGTAATTTTGTCTGAGTGAATGTTGTGACCGTTATGTTGTCTGACTGAATGTTGTGATGGTAGTGTTGTATGACTGAATGTTGGGATGGTAAAGTTGTCTGACTGAATGTTGGGATGGTAAAGTTGTCTTTCTGAATGTTGGGATGGTAAAGTTTTCTGACTGAATATTGTGATGGTATTCTTGTCTGATTGAATATTATGATGGTAAAGTTGTCTGAATGTTGTGATGGTAAAGTTGTCTGAAAGATTGTTGTGACGGCAAAGTTGACTGACTTAATATTGTGAAGGTAAAGTTGTCTGACTGAATGTTGTCACGGTTATGTTGTCTGACTGAATGTTGTGATGGTAAAGTTGTCTGACTGAATGTTGTGATGGTAAAGTTGTCCGACTGAATGTTGAAATGGTAAAGTTGTCTTACTGAATGTTGGGATGGTAAAGTTGTCTGACTGAATGTTGTGATGGTAATGTTGTCTGACTGAATATTGTGATGGAAAGGTTATCTGACTGAATGTTGTGATGGTAAAGTTGTCTGAATGAATATTGTGATGGTAAAGATGTTTGACTGAATATTGTGATGGTAAAGTTGTCTATCTGAATGTTGTAATGGTAAAGTTGTCTGACATTATATTGTGATGGTATAGTTGTCTGACTGACTGTTGTAATGGCAAAGTTGTCTGATTGAACGTTTTGTTGGTAAAGTTGTCTGAAAAATGTTGTAATGATGAAGTTGTCTAACTGAATATTGTGATGGTATTCTTGTCTGGTTGAATATTGTGATGGTAAAGTTGTCTGAATGTCATGATGGTAAAAGTTGTCTGACTGAATATTGTGATGGTAAAGTTGTCTGAATGTCGTGATGGTAAAAGTTGTCTGACTGAATATTGTGATGGTAAGGTTGTCTGACTGAATATTGTGATGGTTATGTTGTCTGACTTAATGTTGTGACGGTAAAATTGTCTGACTGAACGTTGTGATGGTAAAGTTGTCTGAATGTCGTGATGGTAAAAGTTGTCTGACTGAATGTTGTGATGGTTAGGTTGTCTTACTGAATATTGTGATGGTTATGTTGTCTGACTGAATGTTGTGATGGTAAAATTGTCTGACTGAATATTGTGATGGTAAGGTTGTCTGACTGAATATTGTGATGGTTATGTTGTCTGACTTAATGTTGTGACGTTATAGTTGTTAGACTGAATCTTGTGATTGTAAAGTTGTCTGACTGAATTTTGTAATGTTAAAGTTGTCTAGAAATGTTGTGATGATGAGGTTGTCTGACTGAATATTGTGATGGTAAAGTTGTCTGACTGAATGTTGTGATGGTATTCTTGTCTGATTGAATATTGTGATGGTAAAGTTGTCTGAATGTCGTGATGGTAAGTTGTCTGACTGAATGTTGTGATGGTAATGTTGTCTGACCGAATATTGTGATGTAATTTTGTCTGAGTGAATGTTGTGATCGTTATGTTGTCTGACTGAATGTTGTGATGGTAGTGTTGTCTGACTGAATGTTGGGATGGTAAAGTTGTCTGACTGAATGTTGGGATGGTAAAGTTGTCTTTCTGAATGTTGTGATGGTAAAGTTTTCTGACTGAATATTGTGATGGTATTCTTGTCTGACTGAATATTGTGATGGTAAAGTTGTCTGAATGTTGTGATGGTAAAGTTGTCTGAAAGATTGTTGTGACGGCAAAGTTGACTGACTTAATATTGTGAAGGTAAAGTTGTCTGACTGAATGTTGTCACGGTTATGTTGTTTGACTGAATGTTGTGATGGTAAAGTTGTCTGACTGAATGTTGTGATGGTAAAGTTGTCCGACTGAATGTTGAGATGGTAAAGCTGTCTTACTGAATGTTGGGATGGTAAAGTTGTCTGACTGAATGTTGTGATGGTAATGTTGTCTGACTGAATATTGTGATGGAAAGGTTATCTGACTGAATGTTGTGATGGTAAAGTTGTCTGAATGAATATTGTGATGGTAAAGATGTTTGACTGAATATTGTGATGGTAAAGGTGTCTATCTGAATGTTGTAATGGCAAAGTTGTCTGACTGAACGTTTTGTTGGTAAAGTTGTCTAAAAAATGTTGTAATGATGAAGTTGTCTAACTGAATATTGTGATGGTATTCTTGTCTGATTGAATATTGTGATGGTAAAGTTGTCTGAATGTCATGATGGTAAAAGTTGTCTGACTGAATATTGTGATGGTAAAGTTGTCTGAATGTTGTGATGGTAAAGTTGTCTGAAAGATTGTTGTGACGGCAAAGTTGACTGACTTAATATTGTGAAGGTAAAGTTGTCTGACTGAATGTTGTCACGGTTATGTTGTTTGACTGAATATTGTGATGGTAAAGTTGTCTGACTGAATATTGTGATGGTAAAGTTGTCCGACTGAATGTTGTGATGGTAAAGCTGTCTTACTGAATGTTGGGATGGTAAAGTTGTCTGACTGAATGTTGTGATGGTAATGTTGTCTGACTGAATATTGTGATGGAAAGGTTATCTGACTGAATGTTGTGATGGTAAAGTTGTCTGAATGAATATTGTGATGGTAAAGTTGTCTGACTGAATATTGTGATGGTAAAGGTGTCTGTCTGAATGTTGTGATGGTAAAGTTGTCTGACATTATAATGTGGGATGGTATAGTTGTCTGACTGACTGTTGTAATGGTGAAGTTGTCTGACTGAACGTTTTGTTGGTAAAGTTGTCTAAAAAATGTTGTAATGATGAAGTTGTCTAACTGAATATTGTGATGGTATTCTTGTCTGATTGAATATTGTGATGGTAAAGTTGTCTGAATGTCATGATGGTAAAAGTTGTCTGACTGAATATTGTGATGGTAAAGTTGTCTGAATGTCGTGATGGTAAAAGTTGTCTGACTGAATGTTGTGATGGTTAGGTTGTCTGACTGAATATTGTGATGGTTATGTTGTCTGACTTAATGTTGTGACGGTAAAATTGTCTGACTGAACGTTGTGATGGTAAAGTTTTCTAAAAAATGTTGTGATGATGAAGTTGTCTAACTGAATATTGTGATGGTATTCTTGTCTGATTGAATATTGTGATGGTAAAGTTGTCTGAATTTCGTAATGGTAAAAGTTGTCTTACTGAATATTGTGATGGTTATGTTGTCTGACTGAATGTTGTGATGGTTATGTTGTCTGACTGAATGTTGTGATGGTAAAATTGTCTGACTGAATGTTGTGATGGTTAGGTTGTCTGACTGAATATTGTGATGGTTATGTTGTCTGACTTAATGTTGTGACGGTAAAATTGTCTGACTGAATGTCGTGATGGTAAAGTTGTCTAAAAAATGATGTGATGATGAAGTTGTCTAACTGAATATTGTGATGGTATTCTTGTCTGATTGAATATTGTGATGGTAAAGTCGTCTGAATGTCGTGATGGTTAGGTTGTCTGACTGAATATTGGTATGGTAAGGTTGTGTGACTGAATGTTGTGATGGTAAGGTTGTCTGACTGAATATTGTAATGGTAAAGCTTTCAGACTAAATTTTGTGATGGTAAAAATGTCTGAAGGTCATGATTGGAAAGTTGTCTGACTGCGTATTGTGATTGTAATGTTGTCTGACTGAAAATTGTGATGGAAATGTTGTCTGACTGAATGTTGTGATGGTAAAGTTGTCTGACATTATATTGTGATGGTTGAGTTGTCTGACTGAATATTGTAATGGCAAAGTTGTCTGACTGAATGTTTTGATGGTAAAGTTGTCTAGAAATGTTGTGATGATGAGGTTGTCTGACTGAATATTGTGATGGTAAAGTTGTCTGACTGAATGTTGTGATGGTATTCTTGTCTGATTGAATATTGTGATGGTAAAGTTGTCTGAATGTCATGATGGTAAAAGTTGTCTGACTGAATATTGTGATGGTAAGGTTGTCTGACTGAATATTGTGATGGTTATGTTGTCTGACTTAATGTTGTGACATTATAGTTGTTAGACTGAATATTGTGATTGTAAAGTTGTCTGACTGAATGTTGTAATGGTAAAGTTGTCTAGAAATGTTGTGATGATGAGGTTGTCTGACTGAATATTGTGATGGTAAAGTTGTCTGACTGAATGTTGTGATGGTATTCTTGTCTGATTGAATATTGTGATGGTAAAGTTGTCTGAATGTCGTGATGGTAAAGTTGTCTGACTGAATGTTGTGATAGTAATGTTGTCTGACCTAATATTGTGATGTAATTTTGTCTGAGTGAATGTTGTGACCGTTATGTTGTCTGACTGAATGTTGTGATGGTAGTGTTGTCTGACTGAATGTTGGGATGGTAAAGTTGTCTGACTGAATGTTGTGATGGTAAAGTTGTCTTTCTGAATGTTGGGATGGTAAAGTTGTCTGACTGAATATTGTGATGGTATTCTTGTCTGATTGAATATTGTGATGGTAAAGTTGTCTGAATGTTGTGATGGTAAAGTTGTCTGAAAGATTGTTGTGACGGCAAAGTTGACTGACTTAATATTGTGAAGGTAAAGTTGTCTGACTGAATGTTGTGACGGTTATGTTGTCTGACTGAATGTTGTGATGGTAAAGTTGTCTGACTGAATGTTGTGATGGTAAAGTTGTCCGACTGAATGTTGAAATGGTAAAGTTGTCTTACTGAATGTTGGGATGGTAAAGTTGTCTGACTGAATGTTGTGATGGTAATGTTGTCTGACTGAATATTGTGATGGAAAGGTTATCTGACTGAATGTTGTGATGGTAAAGTTGTCTGAATGAATATTGTGATGGTAAAGATGTTTGACTGAATATTGTGATGGTAAAGTTGTCTATCTGAATGTTGTAATGGTAAAGTTGTCTGACATATATTGTGATGGTATAGTTGTCTGACTGACTGTTGTAATGGCAACGTTGTCTGATTGAACGTTTTGTTGGTAAAGTTGTCTGAAAAAATGTTGTAATGATGAAGTTGTCTAACTGAATATTGTGATGGTATTCTTGTCTGGTTGAATATTGTGATGGTAAAGTTGTCTGAATGTCGTGATGGTATAAGTTGTCTGACTGAATATTGTGATGGTAAAGTTGTCTGACATGTCGTGATGGTAAAAGTTGTCTGACTGAATATTGTGATGGTAAGGTTGTCTGACTGAATATTGTGATGGTTATGTTGTCTGACTTAATGTTGTGACATTATAGTTGTTAGACTGAATATTGTGATTGTAAAGTTGTCTGACTGAATGTTGTAATGTTAAAGTTGTCTAGACAATGTTGTGATGATGAGGTTGTCTGACTGAATATTGTGATGGTAAAGTTGTCTGACTGAATGTTGTGATGGTATTCTTGTCTGACTGAATATTGTGATGGTAAAGTTGTCTGAATGTCGTGATGGTAAAGTTGTCTGACTGAATGTTGTGATGGTAATGTTGTCTGACCTAATATTGTGATGTAATTTTGTCTGAGTGAATGTTGTGACCGTTATGTTGTCTGACTGAATGTTGTGATGGTAGTGTTGTCTGACTGAATGTTGGGATGGTAAAGTTGTCTGACTGAATGTTGGGATGGTAAAGTTGTCTTACTGAATGTTGGGATGGTAAAGTTTTCTGACTGAATATTGTGATGGTATTCTTGTCTGATTGAATATTATGATGGTAAAGTTGTCTGAGTGTTGTGATGGTAAAGTTGTCTGAAAGATTGTTGTGACGGCAAAGTTGACTGACTTAATATTGTGAAGGTAAAGTTGTCTGACTGAATGTTGTCACGGTTATGTTGTCTGACTGAATGTTGTGATGGTAAAGTTGTCTGACTGAATGTTGTGATGGTAAAGTTGTCCGACTGAATGTTGAGATGGTAAAGTTGTCTTACTTAATGTTGGTATGGTAAATTTGTCTGACTGAATGTTGTGATGGTAATGTTGTCTGACTGAATATTGTGATGGAAAGGTTATCTGACTGAATGTTGTGATGGTAAAGTTGTCTGAATGAATATTGTGATGGTAAAGATGTTTGACTGAATATTGTGATGGTAAAGTTGTCTATCTGAATGTTGTAATGGTAAAGTTGTCTGACATTATATTGTGATGGTATAGTTGTCTGACTGATTGTTGTAATGGCAAAGTTGTCTGATTGAACGTTTTGTTGGTAAAGTTGTCTGAAAAATGTTGTAATGATGAAGTTGTCTAACTGAATATTGTGATGGTATTCTTGTCTGATTGAATATTGTGATGGTAAAGTTGTCTGAATGTCATGATGGTAAAAGTTGTCTGACTGAATATTGTGATGGTAAAGTTGTCTGAATGTCGTGATGGAAAAAGTTGTCTGACTGAATGTTGTGATGGTTAGGTTGTCTGACTGAATATTGTGATGGTTATTTTGTCTGACTTAATGTTGTGACGGTAAAATTGTCTGACTGAACGTTGTGATGGTAAAGTTGTCTAAAAAATGTTGTGATGATGAAGTTGTCTAACTGAATATTGTGATGGTATTCTTGTCTGATTGAATATTGTGATGGTAAAGTTGTCTGAATTTCGTGATGGTAAAAGTTGTCCGACTGAATGTTGTAATGGTTAGGTTGTCTGACTGAATATTGTGATGGTTATGTTGTCTGACTGAATGTTGTGATGGTAAAATTGTCTGACTGAATGTTGTGATGGTTAGGTTGTCTGACTGAATATTGTGATGGTTATGTTGTCTGACTTAATGTTGTGACGGTAAAATTGTCTGACTGAACGTTGTGATGGTAAAGTTTTCTAAAAAATGTTGTGATGATGAAGTTGTCTAACTGAATATTGTGATGGTATTCTTGTCTGATTGAATACTGTGATGGTAAAGTTGTCTGAATGTCGTGATGGTAAAAGTTGTCTGACTGAATGTTGTGATGGTTAGGTTGTCTTACTGAATATTGTGATGGTTATGTTGTCTGACTGAATGTTGTGATGGTAAAATTGTCTGACTGAATGTTGTGATGGTTAGGTTGTCTGACTGAATATTGTGATGGTTATGTTGTCTGACTTAATGTTGTGACGGTATAGTTGTCAGACTGAATATTGTGATTGTAAAGTTGTCTGACTGAATGTCGTGATGGTAAAGTTGTCTAAAAAATGATGTGATGATGAAGTTGTCTAACTAAATATTGTGATGGTATTCTTGTCTGATTGAATATTGTGATGGTAAAGTCGTCTGAATGTCGTGATGGTTAGGTTGTTTGACTGAATATTGTGATGGTAAGGTTGTGTGACTGAATGTTGTGATGGTAAGGTTGTCTTACTGAATATTGTAATGGTAAAGCTTTCAGACTAAATTTTGTGATGGTAAAAATGTCTGAAGGTCATGATTGGAAAGTTGTCTGACTGAGTATTGTGATTGTAATGTTGTCTGACTGAATATTGTGATGGAAATGTTGTCTGACTGAATGTTGTGATGGTAAAGTTGTCTGACATTATATTGTGAAGGTTGAGATGTCTGACTGAATATTGTAATGGCAAAGTTGTCTGACTGAATGTTTTGATGGTAAAGTTGTGTGACTGAATGTTGTGATGGTAAGGTTGTCTGACTGAATATTGTAATGGTAAAGCTTTCAGACTAAATTTTGTGATGGTAAAAATGTCTGAAGGTCATGATTGGAAAGTTGTCTGACTGAGTATTGTGATTGTAATGTTGTCTGACTGAAAATTGTGATGGAAATGTTGTCTGACTGAATGTTGTGATGGTAAAGTTGTCTGACATTATATTGTGATGGTTGAGTTGTCTGACTGAATATTGTAATGGCAAAGTTGTCTGACTGAATGTTTTGATGGTAAAGTTGTCTAGAAATGTTGTGATGATGAGGTTGTCTGACTGAATATTGTGATGGTAAAGTTGTCTGACTGAATGTTGTGTTGGTATTCTTGTCTGATTGAATATTGTGATGGTAAAGTTGTCTGAATGTCATGATGGTAAAAGTTGTCTGACTGAATATTGTGATGGTAAGGTTGTCTGACTGAATATTGTGATGGTTATGTTGTCTGACTTAATGTTGTGACATTATAGTTGTTAGACTGAATATTGTGATTGTAAAGTTGTCTGACTGAATGTTGTAATGGTAAAGTTGTCTAGAAATGTTGTGATGATGAGGTTGTCTGACTGAATATTGTGATGGTAAAGTTGTCTGACTGAATGTTGTGATGGTATTCTTGTCTGATTGAATATTGTGATGGTAAAGTTGTCTGAATGTCTTGATGGTAAGTTGTCTGACTGAATGTTATGATGGTAATGTTGTCTGACCTAATATTGTGATGTAATTTTGTCTGAGTGAATGTTGTGAACGTTATGTTGTCTGACTGAATGTTGTGATGGTAGTGTTGTATGACTGAATGTTGGGATGGTAAAGTTGTCTGACTGAATGTTGGGATGGTAAAATTATCTTTCTGAATGTTGGGATGGTAAAGTTTTCTGACTGAATATTGTGATGGTATTCTTGTCTGATTGAATATTATGATGGTAAAGTTGTCTGAATGTTGTGATGGTAAAGTTGTGTGAAAGATTGTTGTGACGGCAAAGTTGACTGACTTAATATTGTGAAGGTAAAGTTGTCTGACTGAATGTTGTCACGGTTATGTTGTCTGACTGAATGTTGTGATGGTAAAGTTGTCTGACTGAATGTTGTGATGGTAAAGTTGTCCGACTGAATGTTGAGATGGTAAAGTTGTCTTACTGAATGTTGGGATGGTAAAGTTGTCTGACTGAATGTTGTGATGGTAATGTTGTCTGACTGAATAGTGTGATGGAAAGGTTATCTGACTGAATGTTGTGATGGTAAAGTTGTCTGAATGAATATTGTGATGGTAAAGATGTTTGACTGAATATTGTGATGGTAAAGTTGTCTATCTGAATGTTGTAATGGTAAAGTTGTCTGACATTATATTGTGATGGTATAGTTGTCTGACTGACTGTTGTAATGGCAAAGTTGTCTGATTGAACGTTTTGTTGGTAAAGTTGTCTGAAAAATGTTGTAATGATGAAGTTGTCTAACTGAATATTGTGATGGTATTCTTGTCTGGTTGAATATTGTGATGGTAAAGTTGTCTGAATGTCATGATGGTATAAGTTGTCTGACTGAATATTGTGATGGTAAAGTTGTCTGAATGTCGTGATGGTAAAAGTTGTCTGACTGAATATTGTGATGGTAAGGTTGTCTGACTGAATATTGTGATGGTTATGTTGTCTGACTTAATGTTGTGACGTTATAGTTGTTAGACTGAATATTGTGATTGTAAAGTTGTCTGACTGAATGTTGTAATGTTAAAGTTGTCTAGAAATGTTGTGATGATGAGGTTGTCTGACTGAATATTGTGATGGTAAAGTTGTCTGACTGAATATTGTGATGGTATTCTTGTCTGATTGAATATTGTGATGGTAAAGTTGTCTGAATGTCGTGATGGTAAGTTGTCTGACTGAATGTTGTGATGGTAATGTTGTCTGACCTAATATTGTGATGGTAATTTTGTCTGAGTGAATGTTGTGACCGTTATGTTGTCTGACTGAATGTTGTGATGGTAGTGTTGTATGACTGAATGTTGGGATGGTAAAGTTGTCTGACTGAATGTTGGGATGGTAAAGTTGTCTTTCTGAATGTTGGGATGGTAAAGTTTTCTGACTGAATATTGTGATGGTATTCTTGTCTGATTGAATATTATGATGGTAAAGTTGTCTGAGTGTTGTGATGGTAAAGTTGTCTGAAAGATTGTTGTGACGGCAAAGTTGACTGACTTAATATTGTGAAGGTAAAGTTGTCTGACTGAATGTTGTCACGGTTGTGTTGTCTGACTGAATGTTGTGATGGTAAAGTTGTCTGACTGAATGTTGTGATGGTAAAGTTGTCCGACTGAATGTTGAGATGGTAAAGTTGTCTTACTGAATGTTGGGATGGTAAAGTTGTCTGACTGAATGTTGTGATGGTAATGTTGTCTGACTGAATATTGTGATGGAAAGGTTATCTGACTGAATGTTGTGATGGTAAAGTTGTCTGAATGAATATTGTGATGGTAAAGATGTTTGACTGAATATTGTGATGGTAAAGTTGTCTATCTGAATGTTGTAATGGTAAAGTTGTCTGACTTATATTGTGATGGTATAGTTGTCTGACTGACTGTTGTGATGGCAAAGTTGTCTGATTGAACGTTTTGTTGGTAAAGTTGTCTGAAAAATGTTGTAATGATGAAGTTGTCTAACTGAATATTGTGATGGTATTCTTGTCTGATTGAATATTGTGATGGTAAAAGTTGTCTGAATGTCATGATGGTAAAAGTTGTCTGACTGAATATTGTGATGGTAAAGTTGTCTGAATGTCGTGATGGTAAAAGTTGTCTGACTGAATGTTGTGATGGTTAGGTTGTCTGACTGAATATTGTGATGGTTATGTTGTCTGACTTAATGTTGTGACGGTAAAATTGTCTGACTGAACGTTGTGATGGTAAAGTTGTCTAAAAAATGTTGTGATGATGAAGTTGTCTAACTGAATATTGTGATGGTATTCTTGTCTGATTGAATATTGTGATGGTAAAGTTGTCTGAATTTCGTGATGGTAAAAGTTGTCTGACTGAATGTTGTGATGGTTAGGTTGTCTGACTGAATATTGTGATGGTTATGTTGTCTGACTGAATGTTGTGATGGTAAAATTGTCTGACTGAATGTTGTGATGGTTAGGTTGTCTGACTGAATATTGTGATGGTTATGTTGTCTGACTTAATGTTGTGACGGTAAAATTGTCTGACTGAACGTTGTGATGGTAAAGTTTTCTAAAAAATGTTGTGATGATGAAGTTGTCTAACTGAATATTGTGATGGTATTCTTGTCTGATTGAATACTGTGATGGTAAAGTTGTCTTACTGAATGTTGGGATGGTAAAGTTGTCTGACTGAATGTTGTGATGGTAATGTTGTCTGACTGAATATTGTGATGGAAAGGTTATCTGACTGAATGTTGTGATGGTAAAGTTGTCTGAATGAATATTGTGATGGTAAAGATGTTTGACTGAATATTGTGATGGTAAAGTTGTCTATCTGAATGTTGTAATGGTAAAGTTGTCTGACATTATATTGTGATGGTATAGTTGTCTGACTGACTGTTGTAATGGCAAAGTTGTCTGATTGAACGTTTTGTTGGTAAAGTTGTCTGAAAAATGTTGTAATGATGAAGTTGTCTAACTGAATATTGTGATGGTATTCTTGTCTGATTGAATATTGTGATGGTAAAAGTTGTCTGAATGTCATGATGGTAAAAGTTGTCTGACTGAATATTGTGATGGTAAAGTTGTCTGAATGTCGTGATGGTAAAAGTTGTCTGACTGAATGTTGTGATGGTTAGGTTGTCTGACTGAATATTGTGATGGTTATGTTGTCTGACTTAATGTTGTGACGGTAAAGTTGTCTGACTGAACGTTGTGATGGTAAAGTTGTCTAAAAAATGTTGTGATGATGAAGTTGTCTAACTGAATATTGTGATGGTATTCTTGTCTGATTGAATATTGTGATGGTAAAGTTGTCTGAATTTCGTGATGGTAAAAGTTGTCTGACTGAATGTTGTAATGGTTAGGTTGTCTGACTGAATATTGTGATGGTTATGTTGTCTGACTGAATGTTGTGATGGTAAAATTGTCTGACTGAATGTTGTGATGGTTAGGTTGTCTGACTGAATATTGTGATGGTTATGTTGTCTGACTTAATGTTGTGACGGTAAAGTTGTCTGACTGAATGTTGTGATGGTAAAGTTTTCTAAAAAATGTTGTGATGATGAAGTTGTCTAACTGAATATTGTGATGGTATTCTTGTCTGATTGAATACTGTGATGGTAAAGTTGTCTGAATGTTGTGATGGTAAAAGTTGTCTGACTGAATGTTGTGATGGTTAGGTTGTCTTACTGAATATTGTGATGGTTATGTTGTCTGACTGAATGTTGTGATGGTAAAATTGTCTGACTGAATGTTGTGATGGTTAGGTTGTCTGACTGAATATTGTGATGGTTATGTTGTCTGACTTAATGTTGTGACGTTATAGTTGTTAGACTGAATATTGTGATTGTAAAGTTGTCTGACTGAATGTTGTAATGTTAAAGTTGTCTAGAAATGTTGTGATGATGAGGTTGTCTGACTGAATATTGTGATGGTAAAGTTGTCTGACTGAATGTTGTGATGGTATTCTTGTCTGATTGAATATTGTGATGGTAAAGTTGTCTGAATGTCGTGATGGTAAGTTGTCTGACTGAATGTTGTGATGGTAATGTTGTCTGACCTAATATTGTGATGTAATTTTGTCTGACTGAATGTTGTGACCGTTATGTTGTCTGACTGAATGTTGTGATGGTAGTGTTGTCTGACTGAATGTTGGGATGGTAAAGTTGTCTGACTGAATGTTGGGATGGTAAAGTTGTCTTTCTGAATGTTGGGATGGTAAAGTTTTCTGACTGAATATTGTGATGGTATTCTTGTCTGATTGAATATTGTGATGGTAAAGTTGTCTGAGTGTTGTGATGGTAAAGTTGTCTGAAAGATTGTTGTGACGGCAAAGTTGTCTGACTTAATATTGTGAAGGTAAAGTTGTCTGACTGAATGTTGTCACGGTTATGTTGTCTGACTGAATGTTGTGATGGTAAAGTTGTCTGACTGAATGTTGTGATGGTAAAGTTGTCCGACTGAATGTTGAGATGGTAAAGTTGTCTTACTGAATGTTGGGATGGTAAAGTTGTCTGACTGAATGTTGTGATGGTAATGTTGTCTGACTGAATATTGTGATGGAAAGGTTATCTGACTGAATGTTGTGATGGTAAAGTTGTCTGAATGAATATTGTGATGGTAAAGATGTTTGACTGAATATTGTGATGGTAAAGTTGTCTATCTGAATGTTGTAATGGTAAAGTTGTCTGACATTATATTGTGATGGTATAGTTGTCTGACTGAATGTTGTAATGGCAAAGTTGTCTGATTGAACGTTTTGTTGGTAAAGTTGTCTGAAAAAATGTTGTAATGATGAAGTTGTCTAACTGAATATTGTGATGGTATTCTTGTCTGACTGAATATTGTGATGGTAAAGTTGTCTGAATGTCATGATGGTAAAAGTTGTCTGACTGAATATTGTGATGGTAAAGTTGTCTGAATGTCGTGATGGTAAAAGTTGTCTGACTGAATGTTGTGATGGTTAGGTTGTCTGACTGAATATTGTGATGGTTATGTTGTCTGACTTAATGTTGTGACGGTAAAATTGTCTGACTGAACGTTGTGATGGTAAAGTTGTCTAAAAAAATGTTGTGATGATGAAGTTGTCTAACTGAATATTGTGATGGTATTCTTGTCTGATTGAATATTGTGATGGTAAAGTTGTCTGAATTTCGTGATGGTAAAAGTTGTCTGACTGAATGTTGTAATGGTTAGGTTGTCTGACTGAATATTGTGATGGTTATGTTGTCTGACTGAATGTTGTGATGGTAAAATTGTCTGACTGAATGTTGTGATGGTTAGGTTGTCTGACTGAATATTGTGATGGTTATGTTGTCTGACTTAATGTTGTGACGGTAAAATTGTCTGACTGAACGTTGTGATGGTAAAGTTTTCTAAAAAATGTTGTGATGATGAAGTTGTCTAACTGAATATTGTGATGGTATTCTTGTCTGATTGAATATTGTGATGGTAAAGTTGTCTGAATGTCGTGATGGTAAAAGTTGTCTGACTAAATGTTGTGATGGTTAGGTTGTCTTACTGAATATTGTGATGGTTATGTTGTCTGACTGAATGTTGTGATGGTAAAGTTGTCTGACTGAATGTTGTGATGGTTAGGTTGTCTGACTGAATATTGTGATGGTTATGTTGTCTGACTTAATGTTGTGACGGTATAGTTGTCAGACTGAATATTGTGATTGTAAAGTTGTCTGACTGAATGTCGTGATGGTAAAGTTGTCTAAAAAATGATGTGATGATGAAGTTGTCTAACTGAATATTGTGATGGTATTCTTGTCTGATTGAATATTGTGATGGTAAAGTCGTCTGAATGTCGTGATGGTTAGGTTGTTTGACTGAATATTGTGATGGTAAAGTTGTGTGACTGAATGTTGTGATGGTAAGGTTGTCTGACTGAATATTGTAATGGTAAAGCTTTCAGACTAAATTTTGTGATGATAAAAATGTCTGAAGGTCATGATTGGAAAGTTGTCTGACTGAGTATTGTGATTGTAATGTTGTCTGACTGAATATTGTGATGGAAATGTTGTCTGACTGAATGTTGTGATGGTAAAGTTGTCTGATATTATATTGTGATGGTTGAGTTGTCTGACTGAATATTGTAATGGAAAAGTTGTCTGACTAAATGTTTTGATGGTAAAGTTGTGTGACTGAATGTTGTGATGGTAAGGTTGTCTGACTGAATATTGTGATGGTAAAGCTTTCAGACTAAATTTTGTGATGGTAAAAATGTCTGAAGGTCATGATTGGAAAGTTGTCTGACTGAGTATTGTGATTGTAATGTTGTCTGACTGAAAATTGTGATGGAAATGTTGTCTGACTGAATGTTGTGATGGTAAAGTTGTCTGACATTATATTGTGATGGTTGAGTTGTCTGACTGAATATTGTAATGGCAAAGTTGTCTGACTGAATGTTTTGATGGTAAAGTTGTCTAGAAATGTTGTGATGATGAGGTTGTCTGACTGAATATTGTGATGGTAAAGTTGTCTGACTGAATGTAGTGTTGGTATTCTTGTCTGATTGAATATTGTGATGGTAAAGTTGTCTGAATGTCATGATGGTAAAAGTTGTCTGACTGAATATTGTGATGGTAAGGTTGTCTGACTGAATATTGTGATGGTTATGTTGTCTGACTTAATGTTGTGACGTTATAGTTGTTAGACTGAATATTGTGATTGTAAAGTTGTCTGACTGAATGTTGTAATGTTAAAGTTGTCTAGAAATGTTGTGATGATGAGGTTGTCTGACTGAATATTGTGATGGTAAAGTTGTCTGACTGAATGTTGTGATGGTATTCTTGTCTGATTGAATATTGTGATGGTAAAGTTGTCTGAATGTCGTGATGGTAAGTTGTCTGACTGAATGTTGTGATGGTAATGTTGTCTGACCTAATATTGTGATGTAATTTTGTCTGAGTGAATGTTGTGACCGTTATGTTGTCTGACTGAATGTTGTGATGGTAGTGTTGTATGACTGAATGTTGGGATGGTAAAGTTGTCTGACTGAATGTTGGGATGGTAAAGTTGTCTTTCTGAATGTTGGGATGGTAAAGTTTTCTGACTGAATATTGTGATGGTATTCTTGTCTGATTGAATATTATGATGGTAAAGTTGTCTGAATGTTGTGATGGTAAAGTTGTCTGAAAGATTGTTGTGACGGCAAAGTTGACTGAATTAATATTGTGAAGGTAAAGTTGTCTGACTGAATGTTGTCACGGTTATGTTGTCTGACTGAATGTTGTGATGGTAAAGTTGTCTGACTGAATGTTGTGATGGTAAAGTTGTCCGACTGAATGTTGAGATGGTAAAGTTGTCTTACTGAATGTTGGGATGGTAAAGTTGTCTGACTGAATGTTGTGATGGTAATGTTGTCTGACTGAATATTGTGATGGAAAGGTTATCTGACTGAATGTTGTGATGGTAAAGTTGTCTGAATGAATATTGTGATGGTAAAGATGTTTGACTGAATATTGTGATGGTAAAGTTGTCTATCTGTATGTTGTAATGGTAAAGTTGTCTGACATTATATTGTGATGGTATAGTTGTCTGACTGACTGTTGTAATGGCAAAGTTGTCTGATTGAACGTTTTGTTGGTAAAGTTGTCTGAAAAAATGTTGTAATGATGAAGTTGTCTAACTGAATATTGTGATGGTATTCTTGTCTGGTTGAATATTGTGATGGTAAAGTTGTCTGAATGTCATGATGGTAAAAGTTGTCTGACTGAATATTGTGATGGTAAAGTTGTCTGAATGTCGTGATGGTAAAAGTTGTCTGACTGAATATTGTGATGGTAAGGTTGTCTGACTGAATATTGTGATGGTTATGTTGTCTGACTTAATGTTGTAACTTTATAGTTGTTAGACTGAATATTGTGATTGTAAAGTTGTCTGACTGAATGTTGTAATGTTAAAGTTGTCTAGAAATGTTGTGATGATGAGGTTGTCTGACTGAATATTGTGATGGTAAAGTTGTCTGACTGAATGTTGTGATGGTATTCTTGTCTGATTGAATATTGTGATGGTAAAGTTGTCTGAATGTCGTGATGGTAAAGTTGTCTGACTGAATGTTGTGATGGTAATGTTGTCTGACCTAATATTGTGATGGTAATTTTGTCTGAGTGAATGTTGTGACCGTTATGTTGTCTGACTGAATGTTGTGATGGTAGTGTTGTCTGACTGAATGTTGTGATGGTAAAGTTGTCTGACTGAATGTTGGGATGGTAAAGTTGTCTTACTGAATGTTGTGATGGTAAAGTTTTCTGACTGAATATTGTGATGGTATTCTTGTCTGATTGAATATTGTGATGGTAAAGTTGTCTGAATGTTGTGATGGTAAAGTTGTCTGAAAGATTGTTGTGACGGCAAAGTTGTCTGACTTAATATTGTGATGGTAAAGTTGTCTGACTGAATGTTGAGATGGTAAAGTTGTCTTACTGAATGTTGGTATGGTAAAGTTGTCTGACTGAATGTTGTGATGGTAAAGTTGTCCGACTGAATGTTGAGATGGTAAAGTTGTCTTACTGAATGTTGGGATGGTAAAGTTGTCTGACTGAATGTTGTGATGGTAATGTTGTCTGACTGAATATTGTGATGGAAAGGTTATCTGACTGAATGTTGTGATGGTAAAGTTGTCTGAATGAATATTGTGATGGTAAAGTTGTCTGAATGAATATTGTGATGGTAAAGTTGTTTGACTGAATGTTGTAATGGTAAAGTTGTCTGACATTATATTGTGATGGTAAAGTTGTCTGACTGACTGTTGTAATGGCAAAGTTGTCTGACTGAACGTTTTGTTGGTAAAGTTATCTAAAAAAGGTTGTAATGATGAAGTTGTCTAACTGAATATTGTAATGGTATTCTTGTCTGATTGAATATTGTGATGGTAAAGTTGTCTGAATGTCATGATGGTAAAAGTTGTCTGACTGAATATTGTGATGGTAAAGTTGTCTGAATGTCGTGATGGAAAAAGTTGTCTGACTGAATGTTGTGATGGTTAGGTTGTCTGACTGAATATTGTGATGGTTATGTTGTCTGACTTAATGTTGTGACGGTAAAATTGTCTGACTGAACGTTGTGATGGTAAAGTTGTCTAAAAAATGTTGTGATGATGAAGTTGTCTAACTGAATATTGTGATGGTATTCTTGTCTGACTGAATGTTGTGATGGTAAAGTTGTCTGAATTTCGTGATGGTAAAAGTTGTCTGACTGAATGTTGTGATGGTTAGGTTGTCTGACTGAATATTGTGATGGTTATGTTGTCTGACTGAATGTTGTGATGGTAAAATTGTCTGACTGAATGTTGTGATGGTTAAGTTGTCTGACTGAATATTGTGATGGTTATGTTGTCTGACTTAATGTTGTGATGGTTATGTTGTCTGACTTAATGTTGTAACTTTATAGTTGTTAGACTGAATATTGTGATTGTAAAGTTGTCGGACTGAATGTTTTGATGGCAAAGTTGTCTAGAAATGTTGTGATGATGAGGTTGTCTGACTGAATATTGTGATGGTAAAGTTGTCTGACTGAATGTTGTGATGGTATTCTTGTCTGATTGAATATTGTGATGGTAAAGTTGTCTGAATGTCGTGATGGTAAGTTGTCTGACTGAATGTTGTGATGGTAATGTTGTCTGACCTAATATTGTGATGTAATTTTGTCTGAGTGAATGTTGTGACCGTTATGTTGTCTGACTGAATGTTGTGATGGTAGTGTTGTATGACTGAATGTTGGGATGGTAAAGTTGTCTGACTGAATGTTGGGATGGTAAAGTTGTCTTTCTGAATGTTGGGATGGTAAAGTTTTCTGACTGAATATTGTGATGGTATTCTTGTCTGATTGAATATTATGATGGTAAAGTTGTCTGAATGTTGTGATGGTAAAGTTGTCTGAAAGATTGTTGTGACGGCAAAGTTGACTGACTTAATATTGTGAAGGTAAAGTTGTCTGACTGAATGTTGTCACGGTTATGTTGTCTGACTGAATGTTGTGATGGTAAAGTTGTCTGACTGAATGTTGTGATGGTAAAGTTGTCCGACTGAATGTTGAGATGGTAAAGTTGTCTTACTGAATGTTGGGATGGTAAAGTTGTCTGACTGAATGTTGTGATGGTAATGTTGTCTGACTGAATATTGTGATGGAAAGGTTATCTGACTGAATGTTGTGATGGTAAAGTTGTCTGAATGAATATTGTGATGGTAAAGTTGTTTGACTGAATATTGTGATGGTAAAGTTGTCTATCTGAATGTTGTAATGGTAAAGTTGTCTGACATTATATTGTGATGGTAAAGTTGTCTGACTGAATGTTGTAATGGCAAAGTTTTCTGACTGAACGTTTTGTTGGTAAAGTTGTCTGAAAAATGTTGTAATGATGAACTTGTCTAACTGAATATTGTGATGGTATTCTTGTCTGATTGAATATTGTGATGGTAAAGTTGTCTGAATGTCATGATGGTAAAAGTTGTCTGACTGAATATTGTGATGGTAAAGTTGTGTGAATGTCGTGATGGTAAAAGTTGTCTGACTGAATGTTGTGATGGTTAGGTTGTCTGACTGAATATTGTGATGGTTATGTTGTCTGACTTAATGTTGTGACGGTAAAATTGTCTGACTGAACGTTGTGATGGTAAAGTTGTCAAAAAAATGTTGTGATGATGAAGTTGTCTAACTGAATATTGTGATGGTATTCTTGTCTGATTGAATATTGTGATGGTAAAGTTGTCTGAATGTCGTGATGGTAAAAGTTGTCTGACTGAATGTTGTGATGGTTAGGTTGTCTGACTGAATATTGTGATGGTAAAATTGTCTGACTGAACGTTGTGATGGTAAAATTGTCTGACTGAATGTTGTGATGGTTAGGTTGTCTGACTGAATATTGTGATGGTTATGTTGTCTGACTTAATGTTGTGACGGTAAAATTGTCTGACTGAACGTTGTGATGGTAAAGTTTTCTAAAAAATGTTGTGATGATGAAGTTGTCTAACTGAATATTGTGATGGTATTCTTGTCTGATTGAATATTGTGATGGTATAGTCGTCTGAATATCGTGATGGTTAGGTTGTTTGACTGAATGTTGTGATGGTAAAGTTGTCTTACTGAATATTGTAATGGTAAAGCTTTCAGACTAAATTTTGTGATGGTAAATGTCTGAAGGTATGATTGAAAGTTGTCTGACTGAGTATTGTGATTGTAATGTTGTCTGACTGAATGTTGTGATGGTAAAATTGTCTGACTGAATGTTGTGATGGTTAGGTTGTCTGACTGAATATTGTGATGGTTATGTTGTCTGACTTAATGTCGTGACAGTATAGTTGTCAGACTGAATATTGTGATGGTAAAGTTGTCTGACTGAATGTTGTAATGGCAAAGTTGTCTGACTG
This sequence comes from Coregonus clupeaformis, assembly GCF_020615455.1. Classification (NCBI taxonomy): domain Eukaryota; kingdom Metazoa; phylum Chordata; class Actinopteri; order Salmoniformes; family Salmonidae; genus Coregonus; species Coregonus clupeaformis. The sequence continues at coordinate 32,105,971 of NC_059221.1, read as the reverse complement.
AATGTCGTGATGGTAAAGTTGTCTAAAAAATGATGTGATGATGAAGTTGTCTAACTGAATATTGTGATGGTATTCTTGTCTGATTGAATATTGTGATGGTAAATTCGTCTGAATGTCGTGATGGTTAGGTTGTCTGACTGAATATTGTAATGGTAAAGCTTTCAGACTGAATTTTGTGATGGTAAAAATGTCTGAAGGTCATGATTTGAAAGTTGTCTGACTGAGTATTGTGATTGTAATGTTGTCTGACTGAATATTGTAATGGTTAGGTTGTCTGACTGAATATTGTGATGGTTATGTTGTCTGACTGAATGTTGTGATGGTAAAATTGTCTGACTGAATGTTGTGATGGTTAGGTTGTCTGACCTAATATTGTGATGGTTATGTTGTCTGACTTAATGTCGTGACAGTATAGTTGTCAGACTGAATATCGTGATGGTAAAGTTGTCTGACTGAATGTTGTAATGGCAAAGTTGTCTGACTGAATGTCGTGATGGTAAAGTTGTCTAAAAAATGATGTGATCATGAAGTTGTCTAACTGAATATTGTGATGGTATTCTTGTCTGATTGAATATTGTGATGGTAAATTCGTCTGAATGTCGTGATGGTTAGGTGTCTGACTGAATATTGTAATGGTAAAGCTTTCAGACTGAATTTTGTGATGGTAAAAATGTCTGAAGGTCATGATTTGAAAGTTGTCTGACTGAGTATTGTGATTGTAATGTTGTCTGACTGAATATTGTGATGGAAATGTTGTCTGACTGAATGTTGTGATGGTAAAGTTGTCTGACATTATATTGTGATGGTTGAGTTGTCTGACTGAATATTGTAATGGCAAAGTTGTCTGACTGAATGTTGTGATGGTAAAGTTGTCTGACTGAATGTTGTGATGGTAAAGTTGTCCGACTGAATGTTGAGATGGTAAAGTTGTCTTACTGAATGTTGGGATGGTAAAGTTGTCTGACTGAATGTTGTGATGGTAATGTTGTCTGACTGAATATTGTGATGGAAAGGTTATCTGACTGAATGTTGTGATGGTAAAGTTGTCTGAATGAATATTGTGATGGTAAAGATGTTTGACTGAATATTGTGATGGTAGAGTTGTCTATCTGAATGTTGTAATGGTAAAGTTGTCTGACATTATATTGTGATGGTATAGTTGTCTGACTGACTGTTGTAATGGCAAAGTTGTCTGATTGAACGTTTTGTTGGTAAAGTTGTCTGAAAAATGTTGTAATGATGAACTTGTCTAACTGAATATTGTGATGGTATTCTTGTCTGATTGAATATTGTGATGGTAAAGTTGTCTGAATGTCATGATGGTAAAAGTTGTCTTACTGAATATTGTGATGGTAAAGTTGTGTGAATGTCGTGATGGTAAAAGTTGTCTGACTGAATGTTGTGATGGTTAGGTTGTCTGACTGAATATTGTGATGGTTATGTTGTCTGACTTAATGTTGTGACGGTAAAATTGTCTGACTGAACGTTGTGATGGTAAAGTTGTCAAAAAAATGTTGTGATGATGAAGTTGTCTAACTGAATATTGTGATGGTATTCTTGTCTGATTGAATATTGTGATGGTAAAGTTGTCTGAATTTCGTGATGGTAAAAGTTGTCTGACTGAATGTTGTAATGGTTAGGTTGTCTGACTGAATATTGTGATGGTTATGTTGTCTGACTGAATGTTGTGATGGTAAAATTGTCTGACTGAATGTTGTGATGGTTAAGTTGTCTGACTGAATATTGTGATGGTTATGTTGTCTGACTTAATGTTGTGATGGTTATGTTGTCTGACTTAATGTTGTAACTTTATAGTTGTTAGACTGAATATTGTGATTGTAAAGTTGTCTGACTGAATGTTGTAATGTTAAAGTTGTCTAGAAATGTTGTGATGATGAGGTTGTCTGACTGAATATTGTGATGGTAAAGTTGTCTGACTGAATGTTGTGATGGTATTCTTGTCTGATTGAATATTGTGATGGTAAAGTTGTCTGAATGTCGTGATGGTAAGTTGTCTGACTGAATGTTGTGATGGTAATGTTGTCTGACCTAATATTGTGATGTAATTTTGTCTGAGTGAATGTTGTGACCGTTATGTTGTCTGACTGAATGTTGTGATGGTAGTGTTGTATGACTGAATATTGTGATGGTAAAGTTGTCTGAATGTCGTGATGGTAAAAGTTGTCTGACTGAATGTTGTGATGGTTAGGTTGTCTGACTGAATATTGTGATGGTATTCTTGTCTGATTGAATATTATGATGGTAAAGTTGTCTGAATGTTGTGATGGTAAAGTTGTCTGAAAGATTGTTGTGACGGCAAAGTTGACTGACTTAATATTGTGAAGGTAAAGTTGTCTGACTGAATGTTGTCACGGTTATGTTGTCTGACTGAATGTTGTGATGGTAAAGTTGTCTGACTGAATGTTGTGATGGTAAAGTTGTCCGACTGAATGTTGAGATGGTAAAGTTGTCTTACTGAATGTTGGGATGGTAAAGTTGTCTGACTGAATGTTGTGATGGTAATGTTGTCTGACTGAATATTGTGATGGAAAGGTTGTCTGACTGAATGTTGTGATGGTAAAGTTGTCTGAATGAATATTGTGATGGTAAAGATGTTTGACTGAATATTGTGATGGTAAAGTTGTCTATCTGAATGTTGTAATGGTAAAGTTGTCTGACATTATATTGTGATGGTATAGTTGTCTGACTGAATGTTGTAATGGCAAAGTTGTCTGACTGAACGTTTTGATGGTAAAGTTGTCTAAAAAATGTTGTAATGATGAAGTTGTCTAACTGAATATTGTGATGGTATTCTTGTCTGATTGAATATTGTGATGGTAAAGTTGTCTGAATGTCATGATGGTAAAAGTTGTCTGACTGAATATTGTGATGGTAAAGTTGTCTGAATGTCGTGATGGTAAAAGTTGTCTGACTGAATGTTGTGATGGTTAGGTTGTCTGACTGAATATTGTGATGGTTATGTTGTCTGACTTAATGTTGTGACGGTAAAATTGTCTGACTGAACGTTGTGATGGTAAAGTTGTCAAAAAAATGTTGTGATGATGAAGTTGTCTAACTGAATATTGTGATGGTATTCTTGTCTGATTGAATATTGTGATGGTAAAGTTGTCTGAATTTCGTGATGGTAAAAGTTGTCTGACTGAATGTTGTAATGGTTAGGTTGTCTGACTGAATATTGTGATGGTTATGTTGTCTGACTGAATGTTGTGATGGTAAAATTGTCTGACTGAATGTTGTGATGGTTAGGTTGTCTGACTGAATATTGTGATGGTTATGTTGTCTGACTTAATGTTGTGACGGTAAAATTGTCTGACTGAACGTTGTGATGGTAAAGTTGTCTAAAAAATGTTGTGATGATGAAGTTGTCTAACTGAATATTGTGATGGTATTCTTGTCTGATTGAATATTGTGATGGTATAGTCGTCTGAATATCGTGATGGTTAGGTTGTTTGACTGAATGTTGTGATGGTAAGGTTGTCTTACTGAATATTGTAATGGTAAAGCTTTCAGACTAAATTTTGTGATGGTAAAAATGTCTGAAGGTCATGATTGGAAAGTTGTCTGACTGAGTATTGTGATTGTAATGTTGTCTGACTGAATGTTGTGATGGTAAAATTGTCTGACTGAATGTTGTGATGGTTAGGTTGTCTGACTGAATATTGTGATGGTTATGTTTTCTGACTTAATGTCGTGACAGTATAGTTGTCAGACTGAATATTGTGATGGTAAAGTTGTCTGACTGAATGTTGTAATGGCAAAGTTGTCTGACTGAATGTCGTGATGGTAAAGTTGTCTAAAAAATGATGTGATGATGAAGTTGTCTAACTGAATATTGTGATGGTATTCTTGTCTGATTGAATATTGTGATGGTAAAGTTGTCTGAATGTAGTGATGGTAAAGTTGTCTGACTGAATATTGTAATGGTAAAGCTTTCAGACTGAATTTTGTGATAGTAAAAATGTCTGAAGGTCATGATTTGAAAGTTGTCTGACTGAGTATTGTGATTGTAATGTTGTCTGACTGAATATTGTAATGGTTAGGTTGTCTGACTGAATATTGTGATGGTTATGTTGTCTGACTGAATGTTGTGATGGTAAAATTGTCTGACTGAATGTTGTGATGGTTAGGTTGTCTGACTGAATATTGTGATGGTTATGTTGTCTGACTTAATGTCGTGACAGTATAGTTGTCAGACTGAATATCGTGATGGTAAAGTTGTCTGACTGAATGTTGTAATGGCAAAGTTGTCTGACTGAATGTCGTGATGGTAAAGTTGTCTAAAAAATGATGTGATGATGAAGTTGTCTAACTGAATATTGTGATGGTATTCTTGTCTGATTGAATATTGTGATGGTAAATTCGTCTGAATGTCGTGATGGTTAGGTTGTCTGACTGAATATTGTAATGGTAAAGCTTTCAGACTGAATTTTGTGATGGTAAAAATGTCTGAAGGTCATGATTTGAAAGTTGTCTGACTGAGTATTGTGATTGTAATGTTGTCTGACTGAATATTTTGTGATGGAAATGTTGTCTGACTGAATGTTGTGATGGTAAAGTTGTCTGACATTATATTGTGATGGTTGAGTTGTCTGACTGAATATTGTAATGGCAAAGTTGTCTGACTGAATGTTGTGATGGTAAAGTTGTCTGACTGAATGTTGTGATGGTAAAGTTGTCCGACTGAATGTTGAGATGGTAAAGTTGTCTTACTGAATGTTGGGATGGTAAAGTTGTCTGACTGAATGTTGTGATGGTAATGTTGTCTGACTGAATATTGTGATGGTAAGGTTATCTGACTGAATGTTGTGATGGTAAAGTTGTCTGAATGAATATTGTGATGGTAAAGTTGTTTGACTGAATATTGTGATGGTAAAGTTGTCTATCTGAATGTTGTGATGGTAAAGTTGTCTGACTGAATATTGTGATGGTATAGTTGTCTGACTGAATGTTGTGATGGCAAAGTTGTCTGACTGAACGTTTTGTTGGTAAAGTTGTCTGAAAAAATGTTGTAATGATGAACTTGTCTAACTGAATATTGTGATGGTATTCTTGTCTGATTGAATATTGTGATGGTAAAGTTGTCTGAATGTCGTGATGGTAAAAGTTGTCTGACTGAATATTGTGATGGTAAAGTTGTGTGAATGTCGTGATGGTAAAAGTTGTCTGACTGAATGTTGTGATGGTTAGGTTGTCTGACTGAATATTGTGATGGTTATGTTGTCTGACTTAATGTTGTGACGGTAAAATTGTCTGACTGAACGTTGTGATGGTAAAGTTGTCTAAAAAATGTTGTGATGATGAAGTTGTCTAACTGAATATTGTGATGGTATTCTTGTCTGATTGAATATTGTGATGGTAAAGTTGTCTGAATTTCGTGATGGTAAAAGTTGTCTGACTGAATGTTGTAATGGTTAGGTTGTCTGACTGAATATTGTGATGGTTATGTTGTCTGACTGAATGTTGTGATGGTAAAATTGTCTGACTGAATGTTGTGATGGTTAGGTTGTCTGACTGAATATTGTGATGGTTATGTTGTCTGACTTAATGTTGTGACGGTAAAATTGTCTGACTGAACGTTGTGATGGTAAAGTTTTCTAAAAAATGTTGTGATGATGAAGTTGTCTAACTGAATATTGTGATGGTATTCTTGTCTGATTGAATATTGTGATGGTATAGTCGTCTGAATATCGTGATGGTTAGGTTGTTTGACTGAATGTTGTGATGGTAAGGTTGTCTTACTGAATATTGTAATGGTAAAGCTTTCAGACTAAATTTTGTGATGGTAAAAATGTCTGAAGGTCATGATTGGAAAGTTGTCTGACTGAGTATTGTGATTGTAATGTTGTCTGACTGAATGTTGTGATGGTAAAATTGTCTGACTGAATGTTGTGATGGTTAGGTTGTCTGACTGAATATTGTGATGGTTATGTTGTCTGACTTAATGTCGTGACAGTATAGTTGTCAGACTGAATATTGTGATGGTAAAGTTGTCTGACTGAATGTTGTAATGGCAAAGTTGTCTGACTGAATGTCGTGATGGTAAAGTTGTCTAAAAAAATGTTGTGATGATGAAGTTGTCTAACTGAATATTGTGATGGTATTCTTGTCTGATTGAATATTGTGATGGTAAATTCGTCTGAATGTCGTGATGGTAAAGTTGTCTGACTGAATATTGTGATGGTAAAGCTTTCAGACTGAATTTTGTGATGGTAAAAATGTCTGAAGGTTTTGAAAGTTGTCTGACTGAATATTGTGATTGTAATGTTGTCTGACTGAATATTGTAATGGTAAAGTTGTCTGACTGAATATTGTGATGGTTATGTTGTCTGACTGAATGTTGTGATGGTAAAATTGTCTGACTGAATGTTGTGATGGTTAAGTTGTCTGACTGAATATTGTGATGGTAATGTTGTCTGACTTAATGTCGTGACAGTATAGTTGTCTGACTGAATATTGTGATGGTAAAGTTGTCTGACTGAATGTTGTGATTGCAAAGTTGTCTGACTGAATGTTGTGATGGTAAAGTTGTCTAAAAAATGATGTGATGATGAAGTTGTCTGACTGAATATTGTGATGGTATTCTTGTCTGATTGAATATTGTGATGGTAAATTTGTCTGAATGTCGTGATGGTTAAGTTGTCTGACTGAATATTGTGATGGTAAAGCTTTCAGACTGAATTTTGTGATGGTAAAAATGTCTGAAGGTCATGATTTGAAAGTTGTCTGACTGAATATTGTGATTGTAATGTTGTCTGACTGAATATTTTGTGATGGAAATGTTGTCTGACTGAATGTTGTGATGGTAAAGTTGTCTGACATTATATTGTGATGGTAAAGTTGTCTGACTGAATATTGTGATGGTAAAGTTGTCTGACTGAATGTAGTGATGGTAAAGTTGTCTGACTGAATGTTTTGATGGTAAAGATGTCCGACTGAATGTTGGGATGGTAGAGTTGTCTGACTGAATGTTGTGATGGTAAAATTGTCTGACTGAATGTTGTGATGGTAATGTTGTCTGACTGAATGTTGTGATGGTAAAGGTTATCTGACTGAATGTTGTGATGGTAAAGTTGTCTGAATGAATATTGTGATGGTAAAGTTGTCTGACTGAATATTGTGATGGTAAAGTTGTCTGTCTGAATGTTGTGATGGTAAAGTTGTCTGACATTATATTGTGATGGTAAAGTTGTCTGACTGAATGTTGTGATGGTAAAGTTGTCTGACTGAACGTTTTGATGGTAAAGTTGTCTGAAAAAATGTTGTAATGATGAAAGTTGTCTAACTGAATATTGTGATGGTATTCTTGTCTGATTGAATATTGTGATGGTAAAGTTGTCTGAATGTCATGATGGTAAAAGTTGTCTGACTGAATATTGTGATGGTAAAGTTGTCTGACTATGTCGTGATGGTAAAAGTTGTCTGACTGAATGTTGTGATGGTTAGGTTGTCTGACTGAATATTGTGATGGTTATTTTGTCTGACTTAATGTTGTGACGGTAAAATTGTCTGACTGAACGTTGTGATGGTAAAGTTGTCTAAAAATGTTGTGATGATGAAGTTGTCTAACTGAATATTGTGATGGTATTCTTGTCTGATTGAATATTGTGATGGTAAAGTTGTCTGAATGTCGTGATGGTAAAAGATGTCTGACTGAATGTTGTGATGGTTAGGTTGTCTGGCTGAATATTGTGATGGTAAGGTTGTCTGACTGAATGTTGTGATGGTAAAATTGTCTGACTGAATGTTGTGATGGTTAGGTTGTCTGACTGAATATTGTGATGGTTATGTTGTCTGACTTAATGTTGTGACGGTAAAAGTTGTCTGACTGAATGTTGTGATGGTAAAGTTGTCTAAAAAAATGTTGTGATGATGAAGTTGTCTGACTGAATATTGTGATGGTATTCTTGTCTGATTGAATATTGTGATGGTAAAGTCGTCTGAATGTCGTGATGGTTAGGTTGTCTGACTGAATGTTGTGATGGTAAGGTTGTCTGACTGAATATTGTAATGGTAAAGCTTTCAGACTAAATTTTGTGATGGTAAAATTGTCTGAAGGTCGATTGAAAGTTGTCTGACTGAGTATTGTGATTGTAATGTTGTCTGACTGAATGTTGTGATGGTAAAATTGTCTGACTGAATGTTGTGATGGTAAGGTTGTCTGACTGAATATTGTGATGGTTATGTTGTCTGACTTAATGTTGTGACAGTATAGTTGTCTGACTGAATATTGTGATGGTAAAGTTGTCTGACTGAATGTTGTAATGGCAAAGTTGTCTGACTGAATGTTGTGATGGTAAAGTTGTCTAAAAATGATGTGATGATGAAGTTGTCTAACTGAATATTGTGATGGTATTCTTGTCTGATTGAATATTGTGATGGTAAAGTTGTCTGACATGTCGTGATGGTAAAGTTGTCTGACTGAATATTGTAATGGTAAAGCTTTCTGACTGAATTTTGTGATGGTAAAATGTCTGAAGGTCATGATTTGAAAGTTGTCTGACTGAATATTGTGATTGTAATGTTGTCTGACTGAATATTGTAATGGTTAGGTTGTCTGACTGAATATTGTGATGGTTATGTTGTCTGACTGAATGTTGTGATGGTAAAATTGTCTGACTGAATGTTGTGATGGTTAGGTTGTCTGACTGAATATTGTGATGGTTATGTTGTCTGACTTAATGTCGTGACAGTATAGTTGTCAGACTGAATATCGTGATGGTAAAGTTGTCTGACTGAATGTTGTAATTGCAAAGTTGTTTGACTGAATGTCGTGATGGTAAAGTTGTCTAAAAAATGATGTGATGATGAAGTTGTCTAACTGAATATTGTGATGGTATTCTTGTCTGATTGAATATTGTGATGGTAAATTCGTCTGAATGTCGTGATGGTTAGGTTGTCTGACTGAATATTGTAATGGTAAAGCTTTCAGACTGAATTTTGTGATGGTAAAAATGTCTGAAGGTCATGATTTGAAAGTTGTCTGACTGAGTATTGTGATTGTAATGTTGTCTGACTGAATATTTTGTGATGGAAATGTTGTCTGACTGAATGTTGTGATGGTAAAGTTGTCTGACATTATATTGTGATGGTTGAGTTGTCTGACTGAATATTGTAATGGCAAAGTTGTCTGACTGAATGTTTTGATGGTAAAGTTGTCTAGAAATGTTGTGATGATGAGGTTGTCTGACTGAATATTGTGATGGTAAAGTTGTCTGACTGAATGTTGTGATGGTATTCTTGTCTGATTGAATATTGTGATGGTAAAGTTGTCTGAATGTCGTGATGGTAAAAGTTGTCTGACTGAATGTTGTGATGGTTAGGTTGTCTGACTGAATATTGTGATGGTAAGGTTGTCTGACTGAATGTTGTGATGGTAAAATTGTCTGTCTGAATGTTGTGATGGTTAGGTTGTCTGACTGAATATTGTGATGGTTATGTTGTCTGACTTAATGTTGAGACGGTATAGTTGTTAGACTGAATATTGTGATTGTAAAGTTGTCTAAAAAATGATGTGATGATGAAGTTGTCTGACTGAATATTGTGATGGTATTCTTGTCTGATTGAATATTGTGATGGTAAAGTCGTCTGAATGTCGTGATGGTTAGGTTGTCTGACTGAATATTGTTATGGTAAAGTTGTGTGACTGAATGTTGTAATGGTAAAGTTGTCTGACATTATATTGTGATGGTAAATTGTCTGACTGAATGTTGTTATGGCAAAGTTGTCTGACTGAATGTTTTGATGGTAAAGTTGCCTAAAAAATGTTGTGATGATGAGGTTGTCTGACTGAATATTGTGATGGTAAAGTTGTCTGACTGAATGTTGTGATGGTAATGTTGTCTGACCTAATATTGTGATGGTAAAGTTTTCTGACTAAATGTTGTGATGGTAATGTTGTCTGACTGAATATTGTGATGGAAAGGTTATCTGACTGAATGTTGTGATGGTAAAGTTGTCTGAATGAATATTGTGATGGTAAAGTTGTTTGACTAAATATTGTGATGGTAAAGTTGTCTCTCTGAATGTTGTAATGTAAAGTTGTCTGACATTATATTGTGATAGTAAAGTTGTCTGACTGAATGTTGTTATGGCAAAGTTGTCTGACTGAATGTTTTGATAGTAAAGTTGTCTTGACATTTTGTGATGATGAAGTTGTCTGACTGAAAATTGTGATGGTATTCTTGTCTGATTGAATATTGTGATGGTAAAGTTGTCTGAATGTCGTGATGGTAAAGTTTTCTGACTGAATGTTGTGATGGTAATGTTGTCTGACCTAATATTGTGATGTAATTTTGTCTGACTGAATGTTGTGACGGTTATGTTGTCTGACTGAATGTTGTGATGGTAGTGTTGTATGACTGAATGTTGGGATGGTAAAGTTGTCTGAATGATTGTTGGGATGGTAAAGTTGTCTTTCTGAATGTTGGGATGGTAAAGTTGTCTGACTGAATATTGTTATGCTATTCTTGTCTGATTGAATATTATGATGGTAAAGTTGTCTGAATGTTGTGATGGTAAAGTTGTCTGAAAGAATGTTGTGACGGCGATGTTGACTGACTTAATATTGTGATGGTAAAGTTGTCTGACTGAATGTTGTCACGGTTATGTTGTCTGACTGAATGTTGTGCTGGTAAAGTTTCTGACTGAATGTTGTGATGGTAAAGTTGTCCGACTGAATGTTGAGATGGTAAAGTTGTCTTACTGAATGTTGGGATGGTAAAGTTGTCTGACTGAATGTTGTGATGGTAAAGTTGTCTGAATGAATATTGTGATGGTAAAGTTGTTTGACTGAATATTGTGATGGTAAAGTTGTCTATCTGAATGTTGTAATGGTAAAGTTGTCTGACATTATATTGTGATGGTAAAGTTGTCTGACTGACTGTTGTAATGGCAAGGTTGTCTGACTGAACGTTTTGATGGTAAAGTTGTCTAAACATTTTTGTAATGATGAAGTTGTCTAACTGAATATTGTGATGGTATTCTTGTCTGATTGAATATTGTGATGGTAAAGTTGTCTGAATGTCGTGATGGTAAAGTTGTCTGAATGTCGTGATGGTAAACATTGTCTGACTGAATGTTGTGATGGTTAGGTTGTCTGACTGAATATTGTGATGGTTATGTTGTCTGACTTAATGTTTTGACTGTAAAATTGTCTGACTGAATGTTGTGATGGTTAGGTTGTCTGACTGAATATTGTGATGGTATTCTTGTCTGATTGAATATTGTGATGGTAAAGTTGTCTGAATGTCGTGATGGTAAAAGTTGTCTGACTGAATGTTGTGATGGTTAGGTTGTCTGACTGAATATTGTGATGGTTATGTTGTCTGACTTAATGTTGTGACGGTAAAATTGTCTGACTGAACGTTGTGATGGTAAAGTTGTCTAAAAATGTTGTGATGATGAAGTTGTCTAACTGAATATTGTGATGGTATTCTTGTCTGATTGAATATTGTGATGGTAAAGTTGTCTGAATGTCGGGATGGTAAAAGTTGTCTGACTGAATGTTGTGATGGTTAGGTTGTCTGACTGAATATTGTGATGGTTATGTTGTCTGACTTAATGTTGTGATGGTAAAATTGTCTGACTGAACGTTGTGATGGTAAAGTTGTCTAAAAATGTTGTGATGATGAAGTTGTCTAACTGAATATTGTGATGGTATTCTTGTCTGATTGAATATTGTGATGGTAAAGTTGTCTGACTGAATGTTGTGCTGGTAAAGTTGTCTGACTTAATATTGTGATGGTAAAGTTGTCTGACTGAATGTTGGGATGGTTAAGTTGTCTGACTGAATGTTGTGATGGTAAAGTTGTCTGACTGAATATTGTGATGGTAATCTTGTCTGACTGAATATTGTGATGGTAAAGTTGTCTGACTAAATGTTGTGATGGTAAAGTTGTCTGACTGAATGTTGTGATGGTATTCTTGTCTGACTGAATATTGTGATGGTAAAGTTGTCTGACTGAATGTCGTGATGGTAAAAGTTGTCTGACTGAATGTTGTGATGGTAAAGTTGTCTGACTGAATATTGTGATGGTAAAGTTGTCTGACTGAATATTGTGATGGTAAAGTTGTCTGACTGAATATTGTGATGGTAAAGTTGTCTGACTGAATGTTGTGATGGTAAAGTTGTCTGACTGAATGTTGTGATGGTAAAGTTTGTCTGAAAAAATGTTGTGATGATAAAGTTGTCTGACTGAATATTGTGATGGTAATGTTGTCTGACTGAATGTTGTGATGGTAAAGTTGTCTTACTGAATATTGTGATGGTAAAGTTGTCTGACTGAATGTTGTGATGGTAATGTTGTCTGACTGAATGTTGTGATGGTAAAGGTTGTCTGACTGAATATTGTGATGGTAATGTTGTCTGACTTAATGTTGTGATGGTATAGTTGTCTGACTGAATATTGTGATGGTAAAGTTGTCTGACTGAATATTGTGATGGTAAAGTTGTCTGACTGAATATTGTGATGGTAAAGTTGTCTACTGAATGTTGTGATGGTAAAGTTGTCTGACTGAATGTTGTGATGGTAAAGTTGTCTGACTAAATGTTGTGATGGTAAAGTTGTCTGACTGAATGTTGTGATGGTATGTCTTGTCTGATTGAATATTGTGATGGTAAATTGTCTGACTGAATATTGTGATGGTAAAGCTGTCTGACTGAATATTGTGATGGTAGAGTTGTGTGACTGAATGTTGTGATGGTAAAGTTGTCTGACTGAATATTGTGACTGTAAAGTTTTCAGACTGAATTTTGTGATGGTAAAGATGTCTGAAGGTCATGACTGGAAAGTTGTCTGACTGAATATTGTGATGGGAAAGTTGTCTGACTGAATATTGTGATGGAAAAGTTGTGTGACTGAATGTTGTGAAGGTTAAGTTGTCTAACTGAATACTGGGATGGTAAAGTTGTCTGACTAAATATTGTGATGGTGAAGTTGTCTGACTGAATATTGGGATGGTAAAGTTGTTTGACTGAATATTGTAATGGCAAAGTTGTCTGACTGAATGTTGTGATGGTAAAGTTGTCTAAACATTTTTGTGATAATGAAATTGTCTGATTGAATATTGTGATGGTAAAGTTGTCTGAATGTCATGATGGTAAAGTTGTCTGACTGAATGTTGTGATGGTAGAGTTGTCTGACTGAATGTTGTGATGGTAAAATTGTCTGACTGAATGTTGTGATGGTAAGGTTGTCTGACTGAATATTGTGATGGTAATGTTTTCTGACTTAATGTTGTGATGGTAAAGGTGTCTGACTGAATGTTGTGATGGTAAATTCTGACTGAATATTGTGATGGTAAGGTTATCTGACTTAATATTGTGATGGAAAAGTTATCTGACTTAATGTTGTGATGGTAAAGTTGTATGACTGAATTTTGCGATGCTAAGGTTGTCTGACTGATTGTTGTGATAGTAAGTTGTCTGACTGAACGTTTTGATGGTGAAGTTGTCTGACTGAATGTTGTGATGATAAAGTTATCTAAAAAATGCTGTGCTGATAAAGTTGTCTGACTGAATGTTGTGATGGTAAAGTTTTTATAGTTGTCTAACTGAATATTGTGTGGTTTTGTGTTGATGGTAAAGTTGTCTGAATGTCGTGATGGTAAAAGTTGTCTTACTGAATGTTGGGATGGTAAAGTTGTCTGACTGAATGTTGTGATGGTAATGTTTTCTGACTGAACGTTTTGATGGTAAAGTTGTCTAAAAAATGTTGTAATGATGAAGTTGTCTAACTGAATATTGTGATGGTATTCTTGTCTGATTGAATATTGTGATGGTAAAGTTGTCTGAATGTCGTGATGGTAAAAGTTGTCTGACTGAATATTGTGATGGTAAAGTTGTCTGAATGTCGTGATGGTAAAAGTTGTCTGACTGAATGTTGTGATGGTTAGGTTGTCTGACTGAATATTGTGATGGTTATGTTGTCTGACTTAATGTTGTGATGGTAAAATTGTCTGACTGAACGTTGTGATGGTAAAGTTTGTCTAAAAAATGTTGTGATGATGAAGTTGTCTAACTGAATATTGTGATGGTATTCTTGTCTGATTGAATATTGTGATGGTAAAGTTGTCTGAATGTCGTGATGGTAAAAGTTGTCTGACTGAATGTTGTGATGGTTAGGTTGTCTTACTGAATATTGTGATGGTTATGTTGTCTGACTGAATGTTGTGATGGTAAAATTGTCTGACTGAATGTTGTGATGGTTAGGTTGTCTGACTGAATATTGTGATGGTTATTTTGTCTGACTTAATGTTGTGACGGTATAGTTGTCAGACTGAATATTGTGATTGTAAAGTTGTCTGACTGAATATTGTGATGGTAAAGTTGTTTGACTGAATATTGTGATGGTAAAGTTGTCTATCTGAATGTTGTAATGGCAAAGTTGTCTGACTGAACGTTTTGATGGTAAAGTTGTCTAAAAAATGTTGTAATGATGAAGTTGTCTAACTGAATATTGTGATGGTATTCTTGTCTGATTGAATATTGTGATGGTAAAGTTGTCTGAATGTAGTGATGGTAAAGTTGTCTGACTGAATGTTGTGATGGTAAAGATGTCCGACTGAATGTTGGGATGGTAAAGTTGTCTGACTGAATATTGTGATGGTAAAGCTGTCTGACTGAATTTTGTGATGGTAAAGATTGTCTGACTGAATGTCGTGATTGTAAAGTTGTCTGACTGAATATTGTGATGGTAAAGTTGTCTGACTTAATGTTGTGATGGAAAAGTTGTCTGACTGAATGTTGTGATGGTAAAGTTGTCTAACTGAATACTGGGATGGTAAAGTTGTCTGACTAAATATTGTGATGGTGAAGTTGTCTGACTGAATATTGGGATGGTAAAGTTGTTTGACTGAATATTGTAATGGCAAAGTTGTTTGACTGAATGTTGTGATGGTAAAGTTGTCTAAAAATTTTTGTGATAATGAAATTGTCTGATTGAATATTGTGATGGTAAAGTTGTCTGAATATGATGATGGTAAAGTTGTCTGACTGAATGTTGTGATGGTAGAGTTGTCTGACTGAATGTTGTGATGGTAAAATTGTCTGACTGAATGTTGTGATGGTAAGGTTGTCTGACTGAATATTGTGATGGTAATGTTTTCTGACTTAATGTTGTGATGGTAAAGGTGTCTGACTGAATGTTGTGATGGTAAATTCTGACTGAATATTGTGATGGTAAGGTTATCTGACTTAATATTGTGATGGAAAAGTTATCTGACTTAATGTTGTGATGGTAAAGTTGTATGACTGAATTTTGCGATGCTAAGGTTGTCTGACTGATTGTTGTGATAGTAAGTTGTCTGACTGAACGTTGTGATGGTGAAGTTGTCTGACTGAATGTTGTGATGATAAAGTTATCTAAAAAATGCTGTGCTGATAAAGTTGTCTGACTGAATGTTGTGATGGTAAAGATGTCCGACTGAATGTTGGGATGGTAAAGTTGTCTTACTGAATGTTGGGATGGTAAAGTTGTCTGACTGAATGTTGTGATTGTAATGTTTTCTGACTGAACGTTTTGATGGTAAAGTTGTCTAAAAAATGTTGTAATGATGAAGTTGTCTAACTGAATATTGTGATGGTATTCTTGTCTGATTGAATATTGTGATGGTAAAGTTGTCTGAATGTCATGATGGTAAAAGTTGTCTGACTGAATATTGTGAATGTAAAGTTGTCTGAATGTCGTGATGGTAAAAGTTGTCTGACTGAATGTTGTGATGGTTAGGTTGTCTGACTGAATATTGTGATGGTTATTTTGTCTGACTTAATGTTGTGACGGTAAAATTGTCTGACTGAACGTTGTGATGGTAAAGTTTTCTAAAAAATGTTGTGATGATGAAGTTGTCTAACTGAATATTGTGATGGTATTCTTGTCTGATTGAATATTGTGATGGTAAAGTTGTCTGAATGTCGTGATGGTAAAAGTTGTCTGACTAAATGTTGTGATGGTTAGGTTGTCTTACTGAATATTGTGATGGTTATGTTGTCTGACTGAATGTTGTGATGGTTATGTTGTCTGACTGAATGTTGTGATGGTAAAATTGTCTGACTGAATGTTGTGATGGTTAGGTTGTCTGACTGAATGTTGTGACGGTATAGTTGTCAGACTGAAATAAGTTGTCTGACTGAATATTGTGATGGTAATGTTGTTTGACTGAATATTGTGATGGTAAAGTTGTCTATCTGAATGTTGTGATGGTAAAGTTGTCTGACATATTGTGATTGTAAAGTTGTCTGACTGACTGTTGTAATGGCAAAGTTGTCTGACTGAACGTTTTGATGGTAAAGTTGTCTAAAAAATGTTGTAATGATGAAGTTGTCTAACTGAATATTGTGATGGTATTCTTGTCTGATTGAATATTGTGATGGTAAAGTCGTCTGAATGTCGTGATGGTTAGGTTGTTTGACTGAATATTGTGATGGTAAAGTTGTGTGACTGAATGTTGTGATGGTAAGGTTGTCTGACTGAATATTGTAATGGTAAAGCTTTCAGACTAAATTTTGTGATGGTAAAAATGTCTGAAGGTCATGATTGGAAAGTTGTCTGATTGAGTATTGTGATTGTAATGTTGTCTGACTGAATATTGTGATGGAAATGTTGTCTGACTGAATGTTGTGATGGTAAAGTTGTCTGACATTATATTGTGATGGTTGAGTTGTCTGACTGAATATTGTGATGGTAAAGTTGTCTGACTGAATGTTGTGATGGTATTCTTGTCTGATTGAATATTGTGATGGTAAAGTTGTCTGAATGTCATGATGGTAAAAGTTGTCTGACTGAATATTGTGATGGTAAGGTTGTCTGACTGAATATTGTGATGGTTATGTTGTCTGACTTAATGTTGTGACATTATAGTTGTTAGACTGAATATTGTGATTGTAAAGTTGTCTGACTGAATGTTGTAATGGTAAAGTTGTCTAGAAATGTTGTGATGATGAGGTTGTCTGACTGAATATTGTGATGGTAAAGTTGTCTGACTGAATGTTGTGATGGTATTCTTGTCTGATTGAATATTGTGATGGTAAAGTTGTCTGAATGTCGTGATGGTAAGTTGTCTGACTGAATGTTGTGATGGTAATGTTGTCTGACCTAATATTGTGATGTAATTTTGTCTGAGTGAATGTTGTGACCGTTAAGTTGTCTGACTGAATGTTGTGATGGTAGTGTTGTCTGACTGAATGTTGGGATGGTAAAGTTGTCTGACTGAATGTTGGGATGGTAAAGTTGTCTTTCTGAATGTTGTGATGGTAAAGTTTTCTGACTGAATATTGTGATGGTATTCTTGTCTGATTGAATATTATGATGGTAAAGTTGTCTGAATGTTGTGATGGTAAAGTTGTCTGAAAGATTGTTGTGACGGCAAAGTTGACTGAATTAATATTGTGAAGGTAAAGTTGTCTGACTGAATGTTGTCACGGTTATGTTGTCTGACTGAATGTTGTGATGGTAAAGTTGTCTGACTGAATGTTGTGATGGTAAAGTTGTCCGACTGAATGTTGAGATGGTAAAGTTGTCTTACTGAATGTTGGGATGGTAAAGTTGTCTGACTGAATGTTGTGATGGTAATGTTGTCTGACTGAATATTGTGATGGAAAGGTTATCTGACTGAATGTTGTGATGGTAAAGTTGTTTGACTGAATATTGTGATGGTGAAGTTGTCTATCTGAATGTTGTAATGGTAAAGTTGTCTGACATTATATTGTGATGGTAAAGTTGTCTGACTGACTGTTGTAATGGCAAAGTTGTCTGACTGAACGTTTTGTTGGTAAAGTTATCAAAAAAATGTTGTAATGATGAAGTTGTCTAACTGAATATTGTAATGGTATTCTTGTCTGATTGAATATTGTGATGGTAAAGTTTCTGAATGTCGTGATGGAAAAAGTTGTCTGACTGAATGTTGTGATGGTTAGGTTGTCTGACTGAATATTGTGATGGTTATGTTGTCTGACTTAATGTTGTGACGGTAAAATTGTCTGACTGAACGTTGTGATGGTAAAGTTGTCTAAAAAATGTTGTGATGATGAAGTTGTCTAACTGAATATTGTGATGGTATTCTTGTCTGATTGAATATTATGATGGAAAAGTTGTCTGAATGTTGTGATGGTAAAAGTTGTCTGACTGATTGTTGTGACGGCAAAGTTGTCTGAATTAATATTGTGATGGTAAAGTTGTCTGACTGAATGTTGTGACGGTTATGTTGTCTGACTGAATGTTGTGATGGTAAAGTTGTCTGACTGAATGTTGTGATGGTAAAGTTGTCCGACTGAATGTTGTGATGGTAAAGTTGTCTTACTGAATGTTGTGATGGTAAAGTTGTCTGACTGAATGTTGTGATGGTAATGTTGTCTGACTGAATATTGTGATGGTAAAGTTGTCTGACTGAATGTTGTGATGGTAAAGTTGTCTGACTGAATATTGTGATGGTAAAGTTGTCTGATCTGAATGTTGTGATGGTAAAGTTGTCTGACATATATTGTGATGGTAAGGTTGTCTGACTGAATGTTGTAATGGCAAAGTTGTCTGACTGAACGTTTTGTTGGTAAAGTTATCTAAAAATGTTGTAATGATGAAGTTGTCTAACTGAATATTGTGATGGTATTCTTGTCTGATTGAATATTGTGATGGTAAAGTTGTCTGAATGTCGTGATGGTAAAAAGTTGTCTGACTGAATGTTGTGATGGTTAGGTTGTCTGACTGAATGTTGTGATGGTTATGTTGTCTGACTTAATGTTGTGACGGTAAAATTGTCTGACTGAACGTTGTGATGGTAAAGTTGTCTAAAAAAATGTTGTGATGATGAAGTTGTCTAACTGAATATTGTGATGGTATTCTTGTCTGACTGAATATTGTGAATGTAAAGTTGTCTGAATGTCGTGATGGTAAAAGTTGTCTGACTGAATGTTGTGATGGTAGAGTTGTCTGACTGAATGTTGTGATGGTAAAATTGTCTGACTGAATGTTGTGATGGTAAATTGTCTGACTGAATGTTGTGATGGTAAAGTTGTCTAAAAAATGTTGTGATGATGAAGTTGTCTAACTGAATATTGTGATGGTATTCTTGTCTGATTGAATATTGTGATGGTAAAAGTTGTCTGAATGTTGTGATGGTAAGGTTGTCTGAAAGATTGTTGTGATGGCAAAGTTGTCTGAATTAATATTGTGATGGTAAAGTTGTCTGACTGAATGTTGTCACGGTTAAGTTGTCTGACTGAATGTTGTGATGGTAAAGTTGTCTGACTGAATGTTGTGATGGTAAAGTTGTCCGACTGAATGTTGTGATGGTAAAGTTGTCTTACTGAATATTGTGATGGTAAAGTTGTCTGACTGAATGTTGTGATGGTAATGTTGTCTGACTGAATGTTGTGATGGAAAGGTTATCTGACTGAATGTTGTGATGGTAAAGTTGTCTGACTGAATATTGTGATGGTAAAGTTGTCTGTCTGAATGTTGTGATGGTAAAGTTGTCTGACATTATATTGTGATGGTAAAGGTTGTCTGACTGAATGTTGTGATGGTAAAGTTGTCTGACTGAACGTTTTGTTGGTAAAGTTATCAAAAAAATGTTGTAATGATAAAGTTGTCTGACTGAATATTGTAATGGTATTCTTGTCTGATTGAATATTGTGATGGTAAAGTTGTCTGAATGTCGGGATGGTAAAAGTTGTCTGACTGAATGTTGTGATGGTAAGGTTGTCTGACTGAATGTTGTGATGGTAATGTTGTCTGACTTAATGTTGTGACTGGTAAAGTTGTCTGACTGAATGTTGTGATGGTAAAGTTGTCTAAAAATGTTGTGATGATGAAGTTGTCTAACTGAATATTGTGATGGTATTCTTGTCTGATTGAATATTGTGATGGTAAAGTTGTCTGAATTTCGTGATGGTAAAAATTGTCTGACTGAATGTTGTAATGGTTAGGTTGTCTGACTGAATATTGTGATGGTTATGTTGTCTGACTTAATGTTGTGACGGTAAAATTGTCTGACTGAACGTTGTGATGGTAAAGTTGTCTAAAAAATGTTGTGATGATGAAGTTGTCTAACTGAATATTGTGATGGTATTCTTGTCTGATTGAATATTATGATGGAAAAGTTGTCTGAATGTTGTGATGGTAAAGTTGTCTGAAAGATTGTTGTGACGGCAAAGTTGACTGAATTAATATTGTGAAGGTAAAGTTGTCTGACTGAATGTTGTGATGGTAAAGTTGTCCGACTGAATGTTGAGATGGTAAAGTTGTCTTACTGAATGTTGGGATGGTAAAGTTGTCTGACTGAATGTTGTGATGGTAATGTTGTCTGACTGAATATTGTGATGGAAAGGTTATCTGACTGAATGTTGTGATGGTAAAGTTGTCTGAATGAATATTGTGATGGTAAAGTTGTTTGACTGAATGTTGTAATGGTAAAGTTGTCTGACATTATATTGTGATGGTAAAGTTGTCTGACTGACTGTTGTAATGGCAAAGTTGTCTGACTGAACGTTTTGTTGGTAAAGTTGTCTAAAAAATGTTGTAATGATGCAGTTGTCTAACTGAATATTGTGATGGTATTCTTGTCTGATTGAATATTGTGATGGTAAAGTTGTCTGAATGTCGTGATGGTAAAAGTTGTCTGACTGAATGTTGTGATGGTTAGGTTGTCTGACTGAATATTGTGATGGTTATTTTGTCTGACTTAATGTTGTGACGGTAAAATTGTCTGACTGAACGTTGTGATGGTAAAGTTGTCTAAAAAATGTTGTGATGATGAAGTTGTCTAACTGAATATTGTGATGGTATTCTTGTCTGATTGAATATTGTGATGGTAAAGTTGTCTGAATTTCGTGATGTTAAAAGTTTTCTGACTGAATGTTGTAATGGTTAGGTTGTCTGACTGAATATTGTGATGGTTATGTTGTCTGACTGAATGTTGTGATGGTAAAATTGTCTGACTGAATGTTGTGATGGTTAGGTTGTCTGACTGAATATTGTGATGGTTATGTTGTCTGACTTAATGTCGTGACAGTATAGTTGTCAGACTGAATATTGTGATGGTAAGGTTGTCTGACTGAATGTTGTAATGGCAAAGTTGTCTGACTGAATGTCGTGATGGTAAAGTTGTCTAAAAAATGATGTGATGATGAAGTTGTCTAACTGAATATTGTGATGGTATTCTTGTCTGATTGAATATTGTGATGGTAAATTCGTCTGAATGTCGTGATGGTTAGGTTGTCTGACTGAATATTGTAATGGTAAAGCTTTCAGACTGAATTTTGTGATGGTAAAAATTTCTGAAGGTCATCATTGGAAAGTTGTCTGACTGAGTATTGTGATTGTAATGTTGTCTGACTGAATATTGTGATGGTTGAGTTGTCTGACTGAATATTGTAATGGCAAAGTTGTCTGACTAAATGTTTTGATGGTAAAGTTGTCTAGAAATGTTTTGATGATGAGGTTGTCTGACTGAATATTGTGATGGTAAAGTTGTCTGACTGAACGTTGTGATGGTATTCTTGTCTGATTGAATATTGTGATGGTAAAGTTGTCTGAATGTCATGATGGTAAAAGTTGTCTGACTGAATATTGTGATGGTAAGGTTGTCTGACTGAATATTGTGATGGTTATGTTGTCTGACTTAATGTTGTGACATTATAGTTGTTAGACTGAATATTGTGATTGTAAAGTTGTCTGACTGAATGTTGTAATGGTAAAGTTGTCTAGAAATGTGATGATGAGGTTGTCTGACTGAATATTGTGATGGTAAAGTTGTCTGACTGAATGTTGTGATGGTATTCTTGTCTGATTGAATATTTTGATGGTAAAGTTGTCTGAATGTCGTGATGGTAAGTTGTCTGACTGAATGTTGTGATGGTAATGTTGTCTGACCTAATATTGTGATGTAATTTTGTCTGAGTGAATGTTGTGACTGTTATGTTGTCTGACTGAATGTTGTGATGGTAGTGTTGTATGACTGAATGTTGGGATGGTAAAGTTGTCTGACTGAATGTTGGGATGGTAAAGTTGTCTTTCTGAATGTTGGGATGGTAAAGTTTTCTGACTGAATATTGTGATGGTATTCTTGTCTGATTGAATATTATGATGGTAAAGTTGTCTGAATGTTGTGATGGTAAAGTTGTCTGAAAGATTGTTGTGACGGCAAAGTTGACTGAATTAACATTGTGAAGGTAAAGTTGTCTGACTGAATGTTGTCAAGGTTATGTTGTCTGACTGAATGTTGTGATGGTAAAGTTGTCTGACTGAATGTTGTGATGGTAAAGTTGTCTGACTGAATGTTGTAATGGCAAAGTTGTCTGACTGAATGTCGTGATGGTAAAGTTGTCTAAAAAATGATGTGATGATGAAGTTGTCTAACTGAATATTGTGATGGTATTCTTGTCTGATTTAATATTGTGATGGTAAATTCGTCTGAATGTCGTGATGGTAAGGTTGTCTGACTGAATATTGTGATGGTAAAGTTTGCAGACTGAATTTTGTGATGGTAAAAATGTCTGAAGGTCATGATTTGAAAGTGGTCTGACTGAGTATTGTGATTGTAATGTTGTCTGACTGAATATTGTGATGGAAATGTTGTCTGACTGAATGTTGTGATGGTAAAGTTGTCTGACTTTATATTGTGATGGTTGAGTTGTCTGACTGAATACTGTGATGGCAAAGTTGTCTGACTGAATGTTGTGATGGTAAAGTTGTCTGACAATGTTGTGATGATGAGGTTGTCTGACTGAATATTGTGATGGTAGAGTTGTCTGACTGAATGTTGTGATGGAATTCTTGTCTGATTGAATATTGTGATGGTAAAGTTGTCTGAATGTCGTGATGGTAAAAGTTGTCTGACTGAATGTTGTGATGGTTAGGTTGTCTGACTGAATATTGTGATGGTAAGGTTGTCTGACTGAATGTTGTGATGGTAAAATTGTCTGACTGAATGTTGTGATGGTTAGGTTGTCTGACTGAATATTGTGATGGTTATGTTGTCTGACTTAATGTTGAGACGGTATAGTTGTTAGACTGAATATTGTGATTGTAAAGTTGTCTGACTGAATGTCGTGATGGTAAAGTTGTCTAAAAAATGATGTGATGATGAAGTTGTCTAACTGCATATTGTGATGGTATTATTGTCTGATTTAATATTGTGATGGTAAATTCGTCTGAATGTCGTGATGGTTAGGTTGTCTGACTGAATATTGTAATGGTAAAGCTTTCAGACTGAATTTTGTGATGGTAAAAATGTCTGAAGGTCATGATTTGAAAGTTGTCTGACTGAGTATTGTGATTGTAATGTTGTCTGACTGAATATTGTGATGGAAATGTTGTCTGACTGAATATTGTGATGTAAGGTTGTCTGACTGAATGTTGTGATGGTAAAATTGTCTGACTGAATGTTGTGATGGTTAGGTTGTCTGACTGAATATTGTGATGGTTATGTTGTCTGACTTAATGTTGAGACGGTATAGTTGTTAGACTGAATATTGTGATTTTAAAGTTGTCTGACTGAATGTTGTAATGGCAAAGTTGTCTGACTGAATTTCGTGATGGTAAAGTTGTCTAAAAAATGATGTGATGATGAAGTTGTCTGACTGAATATTGTGATGGTATTCTTGTCTGATTGAATATTGTGATGGTAAAGTCGTCTGAATGTCGTGATGGTTAGGTTGTCTGACTGAATATTGTTATGGTAAAGTTGTGTGACTGAATGTTGTAATGGTAAGGTTGTCTGACATTATATTGTGATGGTAAATTGTCTGACTGAATGTTGTTATGGCAAAGTTGTCTGACTGAATGTTTTGATGGTAAAGTTGCCTAAAAAATGTTTTGATGATGAGGTTGTCTGACTGAATATTGTGATGGTAAAGTTGTCTGACTGAATGTTGTGATGGTAATGTTGTCTGACCTAATATTGTGATGGTAAAGTTTTCTGACTGAATGTTGAGATGGTAAAGTTGTCTGACTGAATGTTGTGATTGTAATGTTGTCTGACCTAATATTGTGATGGTAAAGTTGTCTGACTGAATGTTGGGATGGTAAAGTTGTCTGACTGAATGTTGTGATGGTAATGTTGTCTGACTGAATATTGTGATGGAAAGGTTATCTGACTGAATGTTGTGATGGTAAAGTTGTCTGAATGAATATTGTGATGGTAAAGTTGTTTGACTAAATATTGTGATGGTAAAGTTGTCTATCTGAATGTTGTAATGGTAAAGTTGTCTGACATATTGTGATAGTAAAGTTGTCTGACTGAATGTGTCATGAGCCCTCTCACTCCACCGGGTTACCACCTTAATGTGTTTCCACTATCTTCCACTCTGCTCATCTCTCTCTCTCTACTCAGCCTAACGAGCTCCACCTGTTCCTGCTCTGCTCGGCTCTAATTACTCTGCCAGCTGCGCTGCATTACCCACTAACCTCTCCCAGTATTTAAAGTCCCGTCTTTCAGCTCTCCTTTGTCAGATCGTCTGCAAAGCTCACACCCGGTACCTGTGTGCTCGCGCTTCTGGCTCACCCTTGTTTTGTGACCCCGGACCTGCCTGATTCTTGGATACTCTTCTGCCCCAGGAAAACCAGACCTGCTCTCTGCCATTACGACTCCTGACTACTCTTCGACCCCGGGTAACTCTGACCAGCCTTCTGCCTTGCTACAACGTATTTGGATTTCCCTTGAACTGTACTTCTGCCTTGTTTCATCCGCCCGTTGTGTCTGTGTTTCCTCCCCCAGGACTTCTGGACCACCAACCACCGGCGTCATCGGACGCATCGCTGCCACTGGGGGGGGCACAGACCCAGCACATTGGACGGGATAACCCCTGGAGCCTTCACTCACTCCCTACTTCCCTTTTCCCTTAAGTTTTAATAAACTTTCTGGTGTGACGCAATTGTGGTCCTCTTGTCGTCTGTCTGAACCGTGACAGTACGATCTGACCATCATGGACTCAGCGCACACTTCCCCCGACATGGAAACCGAAGAACCTGAGCAACCCACCGCCATGCTACGCCTGGAACACACTGAGAGAGAGCTAGGTCGCATGAGCGGCGACATCACCTCTCTCGCTTCAGGTCGGCCACCAACAGCATCAGCAGTTCCAGCAGCACCAGCAGCAGTCCCAGCAGCAGCAACAACAACTCGCCAGGATCATCCAACTCCTCACCAACCTTACCCCAGCCAGTCTGCCCACCAGCCCTGCCTCCGAGTTACCTGCCCCGGTCATTTCAGCCGCTGCCCGGAACCCAAGATTGGAAACCCCGAGCGGTTCAACGGCGATTCTACCCAGGTCCGGCCATTCCTGACTAGCTGCCGACTTCAGTTCTCCTTGCAGCCAAGGACCTTCGCCACGGAGGGGGCTAGGGTCGGGTATGCCATCACTCACCTGACGGGCCGAGCTCGACTCTGGGGAACAGCAGAGTTCGAACGTCAAACCCCCGCATGTGCAACCTTCGACCTGTTTGCTGAGGAGATGCTGAAGGTGTTTGACCTGGATTCACCAACCGCAGAGGCGTCTCGTGAACTGTTCAGTATTCGACAAGGCAGACGTACAGTCGCAGACCATTCCATCGACTTCCGAACCCTGGCAAGACGAAGTTCTTGGAACACACCATCGTTGGTGGACGCGTTCTTCCATAGCTTGGCTGACTATATCAAGGACGAGTTGGTCTCCCATGAACTGCCTTCCACTCTTGATGAAGCCATCGCACTGACTGTCCGGATCGACAGAAGGATACAGACCCGGTCGTCGTGAGAGGGGGCGCCAAGGTCCACCAACTACCGGCATTCGGAGAGATCCGACTGGGCTCCTGTCAGCTACTGCCACTCACCCAAGTCAGCTTGATCAGTCTGAGCCTATGGAGATTGGGCGAGCCTCTCTCACTCCTGCAGAGCGCCAGCGCCGCTCACCTCAAACCTCTGCCTCTATTGTGGAGGTGATGGACATCGTGTGGTAACCTGCCCTTTAAAGGCCGAAGCTCACCGGGCATAGGGGAGTCCGGTTGAGCTCAATGACCATCCAGTCCTCCGACCGCAAACCCTTGCTGCAAGTTCACCTCCGCCTCTCTGACTCTACTCACACCCTGGCTGCTCTGGTGGATTCTGGCGCCGAAGCCAACATAATGGACATCAAGCTGGCACGCCAACTGGGACTGGAGAACCTCCGTTTGACACCTCCTATTCCTGCCCGGGCACTGGACGGACACTTACTCGGATCGGTCACTCATGTCACGGCCCCGGTCTTGATGGGTCTGTCCGGAAACCATCAAGAGACTATCCAGTTTCACCTGCTCCCCTCTCCAGGCCAACCCCTCATCCTGGGTTACCCATGGCTCCGCCGGCACAACCCTCAGCCCGACTGGGTGACCGGGGTGATCAGGGAGTGGGGAGAGGACTGCCACCGAACCTGCCTGCTTGCTGCCGCACTACCCCCTCGGCCAGTACCTACTAACTCCGCCCCTGACCTCTCCCATGTCCCAGAATGCTACCATGGTCTCAGAGAAGTGTTTAACAAGGCAAGAGCCACATCTCTGCCCCCTCACCGACCGTACGACTGTGCCATCGACCTCCTCCCTGGAACAGCCCCTCCAAGGGGCCGTCTTTATTCGTTGTCTGCTCCTGAAAGAAGGTCCATGGAGGACTACATCAATGACTCTCTGTCCACAGGATTGATCCGTTCATCTTCATCTCCGGCTGGTGCTGGCTTCTTCTTTGTGGGGAAGAGGGACGGATCTCTTCGCCCCCTGCATCGACTACAGGGGACTCAACGACATCACAGTGAAAACCGTTACCCTCTCCCTCTGCTCACCTCTGCTTTTGAGTTGCTCCAGGGAGCCACTGTTTTTACCAAGTTGGATCTCAGAAACGCTTACCACCTAGTGCGGATCCGGGAGGGAGATGAATGGAAGACCGCATTCAATACACCAACAGGCCACTACGAGTATCTGGTTATGCCTTTGGCCTCACCAATGCTCCTGCTGTGTTCCAGGCTCTAGTGAATGATGTACTGCGGGACATGTTAAACAAGTTTGTCTTCGTTTACCTGGATGACATCTTAATCTACTCCAGAAACCTGTCTGAACACACCCGCCATGTCCAGCAAGTCCTTCATCGTCTTCTGGAGAATTCCCTCTACGCCAAGGCAGAGAAATGTGAGTTTCACGTCAAGACAGTGGCCTTCCTGGGGTACATAGTGGCAGAGGGAAGTATCCAAATGGATCCTGCCAAAGTATCAGCAGTCACGTCATGGCCAGTTCCGGAGAACAGAAAGAAGCTGCAACAGTTTCTGGGGTTTGCTAACTTCTATAGAAAGTTTATCCGGAACTACAGTACCGTTGCTGCCCCTCTCACTGCTCTAACCAGCACCAAGCAACCCTTCACCTGGACCCCAGCAGCCGACAAGGCCTTCAGTACCCTCAAGGTAAGGTTCACCTCCGCTCCCATCCTCCAGATGCCTGACGTGGACCGGCAATTCATTGTGGAGGTGGACGCCTCGGATGTGGGAGTTGGTGCTGTGATTTCTCAGTGGGCTGCGGAGGATAGGAAGCTCCATCCCTGTGCCTTTTTCTCACGTCGGTTGTCCCCCTCTGAGTGCAATTACGACATAGGGAACCGAGAGTTGCTGGCTGTGAAGCTTGCCTTGGAGGAGTGGCGTCACTGGCTGGAGGGGTCCACCATTCCATTTCTCGTTTGGACCGATCATAAGAACTTGGAGTACATCCGCACGGCCAAACGGTTGAACTCCAGGCAGTCCCGCTGGGCCCTGTTCTTCACCAGGTTTAATTTCACTCTGTCATACCGGCCTGGATCACGCAACACCAAGCCAGACGCCCTCTCCCGTCAATTCCAGAAGGATGACAACCCCTCCAAGGATCCTGTGTCGATTCTGCCAAGTCCCTGCATCGTAGCAGCTCTGACCTGGGCTGTTGAGGAACAGGTGCTGGAAGCTCTCCGTAACCAGCCCGGTCCCAGCACTTGCCCAGCTGACCGCCTTTTGTCCCCCGAAAACCTAAGGTCCCAGGTCGTTCAGTGGGGACATGACTCCCGCCTAGCTTGTCACCCTGGCTCCACCCGCACTTACAACCTGCTCGCCCAGAGGTTCTGGTGGCCCGCTCTGAGAAAGGATGTACGGGAATTCGTCCAAGCCTGCCCCATCTGCAACCAACACAAGTCGTCCTGCCAGCCCCCAGCCGGATTGCTGCAGCCCCTGCCTGTGCCCAGACGTCCCTGGTCTCACATCGCCCTTGACTTTGTCACGGGGCTGCCCCCTTCAAGGGGGCAAGACCGTCATTCTCACCATAGTTGACCGATTCAGCAAGATGGCACACTTCATTCCCCTCCCCAAGCTCCCAACCGCCAAGGAGACCGCCCAGGTGGTCCTGGAACACGTCTTCCGGATCCACGGACTGCCAAAGGATGTAGTTTCTGACCGTGGTCCACAATTCTCCTCCGCTTTTTGGAAGGAGTTCTGTCACCTGCTGGGAGCCACAGTCAGTCTGACTTCCGGATTCCATCCCCAATCCAATGGGCAGTCAGAGCGGGCAAATCAGGAGCTCGAGAAGGCACTGCGATGCATGACTTCACGCAACCCCACTCCTGGTCGCAGCAATTGACATGGGTGGAGTACGCACACAATTCTCTGACCTGCTCTGCCATCGGTATGTCCCCTTTCCAATGTGTTTATGGATACCAGCCTCCTCTATTTGCCAGTCAGGAAGGGAGGTTACTTGCCCATCTGCACTTGCGTTTGCCCGTCGATGTCGCCGCACCTGGTCACAGGCCCGAGCCACACTTCTCAGATCCGTTGCCAGCTACACTACCGGGGCCAACCGTCGGAGAATCCCTGCTCCCACCTACCATGTTGGTCAAAGGGGTGTGGTTGTCATCAAGGAACCTGCCACTCAGGGTGGAGTCGCAGAAGTTGGCACCTCGGTTCATTGGCCCATTCCCTATCATAAGAGTGATTAGCCCAACTGCTGTCCGGCTCCAACTGCCTAATTCCATGAGGGTGCACCCCACTTTCCATGTGTCTAAGATTAAGCCCATTCATGAGAGTCCGCTGGTCCCTGCTGCGCCTTGTCCTCCTCCTCCACGGCTCGTCGATGGTGGTCTGGTTTACACCGTCCGCCGCCTGCTTCGGTCCAGACGGGGAGGGGTAGGGGTCTCCAGTACCTCATTGACTGGGAGGGCTATGGACCTGAGGAAAGGACCTGGGTGCCAGCTAGTCGGATTGTGGATAGGACTCTCATCACCGCCTTCCACCAACGGCATCCTGATCAACCTGCAATCCGTAGGGGCCGCCCCAGAGGATCCCCTAACCGTCCTGCCCGCTCGGCTTCCTGTCCTGTGCCTGATCCTGTCTCGGGACCTGTCCCATCTCCCGACCACGGCCCTCCGGCTTCCTCCAAGGATGAGGGCGTTCGCTCGGACCGTTCGGAGGAGTTCTAGCCCTCCTCCGGCTCCCCTCCTCCCGCCCGGCGTGGTGTTGCTCTTGGGACTTCTGGGGCCGTCCCTTGGGGGGGTTCTGTCATGAGCCCTCTCACTCCACCGGGTTACCACCTTAATGTGTTTCCACCATCTTCCACTCTGCTCATCTCTCTCTCTCTACTCAGCCTAACGAGCTCCACCTGTTCCTGCTCTGCTCGGCTCTAATTACTCTGCCAGCTGCGCTGCATTACCCACTAACTTCTCCCAGTATTTAAAGTCCCGTCTTTCAGCTCTCCTTCGTCAGATCGTCTGCAAAGCTCACACCCGGTACCTGTGTGCTCGCGCTTCTGGCTCACCCTTGTTTTGTGACCCCGGACCTGCCTGATTCTTGGATACTCTTCTGCCCCAGGAAAACCAGACCTGCTCTCTGCCATTACGACTCCTGACTACTCTTCGACCCCGGTAACTCTGACCAGCCTTCTGCCTTGCTACAACGTATTTGGATTTCCCTTGAACTGTACTTCTGCCTTGTTTCATCCGCCCGTTGTGTCTGTGTTTCCTCCCCCAGGACTTCTGGACCACCAACCACCGGCGTCATCGGGACGCATCGCTGCCACTGGGGGGCACAGACCCAGCACATTGGACGGGATAACCCCTGGAGCCTTCACTCACTCCCTACTTCCCTTTTCCCTTAAGTTTTAATAAACTTTCTGGTGTGACGCAATTGTGGTCCTCTTGTCGTCTGTCTGAACCGTGACAGAATGTTGTTATGGCAAAGTTGTCTGACTGAATGTTTTGATGGTAAAGTTGTCTAGACATTTTGTGATAATGAAGTTGTCTGACTGAAAATTGTGATGGTATTCTTGTCTGATTGAATATTGTGATGGTAAAGTTGTCTGAATGTCGTGATGGTAAAGTTGTCTGACTGAATGTTGTGATGGTAATGTTGTCTGACCTAATATTGTGATGTAATTTTGTCTGACTGAATGTTGTGACGGTTATGTTGTCTGACTGAATGTTGTGATGGTAGTGTTGAATGACTGAATGTTGGGATGGTAAAGTTGTCTTTCTGAATGTTGGGATGGTAAGTTGTCTGACTGAATATTGTTATGGTATTCTTGTCTGATTGAATATTATGATGGTAAAGTTGTCTGAATGTTGTGATGGTAAAGTTGTCTGAAAGAATGTTGTGACGGCGATGTTGACTGACTTAATATTGTGATGGTAAAGTTGTCTGACTGAATGTTGTCACGGTTATGTTGTCTGACTGAATGTTGTGATGGTAAAGTTTCTGATTGAATGTTGTGATGGTAAAGTTGTCCGACTGAATGTTGAGATGGTAAAGTTGTCTTACTGAATGTTGGGATGGTAAAGTTGTCTGACTGAATGTTGTGATGGTAATGTTGTCTGACTGAATATTGTGATGGAAAGGTTATCTGACTGAATGTTGTGATGGTAAAGTTGTCTGAATGAATATTGTGATGGTAAAGTTGTTTGACTGAATATTGTGATGGTAAAGTTGTCTATCTGA
This sequence comes from Coregonus clupeaformis, assembly GCF_020615455.1. NCBI lineage: Eukaryota > Metazoa > Chordata > Actinopteri > Salmoniformes > Salmonidae > Coregonus > Coregonus clupeaformis. The sequence goes on along the minus strand of NC_059221.1, from coordinate 32,075,022 downwards.
ATGTTGTAATGGTAAAGTTGTCTGACATTATATTGTGATGGTAAAGTTGTCTGACTGACTGTTGTAATGGCAAGGTTGTCTGACTGAACGTTTTGATGGTAAAGTTGTCTAAACATTTTTGTAATTATGAAGTTGTCTAACTGAATATTGTGATGGTAAAGTTGTCTGAATGTCATGATGGTAAAGTTGTCTGAATGTCGTGATGGTAAAGGTTGTCTGACTTAATATTGTGATGGTGTTCTTGTCTGATTGAATATAGTGATGGTAAAGTTGTCTGAATGTCGTGATGGTAAAGGTTGTCTGACTGAATGTTGTGATGGTTAGGTTGTCTGACTGAATATTGTGATGGTTATGTTGTCTGACAGAATGTTGTGAATGTAAAATTGTCTGACTGAACGTTGTGATGGTAAAGTTGTCTAAAAAATGTTGTGATGATGAAGTTGTCTAACTGAATATTGTGATGGTATTCTTGTGTTATTGAATATTGTGATGGTAAAGTTGTCTGAATGTCGTGATTGTAAAAGTTGTCTGACTGAATGTTGTGATGGTTAGGTTGTCTGACTGAATATTGTGATGGTTATGTTGTCTGACTGAATGTTGAGATGGTAAAGTAGTCTGACTGAATGTTGGGATGGTGAAGTTGTCTGACTGAATATTGTGATAGTAAAGTTGTCTGAATGTTGTGATGGTAAAGTTGTCTGACTGAATGTTGTGATGGTAATGTTGTCTGACCTAATATGGTGATGGTAAAGTTGTCTGACTGAATATTGTGATGGTTATGTTGTCTGAATTAATGTTGTGACTGTATAGTTGTCAGACTGAATATTGTGATTGTAAAGTTGTCCGACTGAATGTCGTAATGGTAAAGTTGTCTAAAATTGTTGTGATGATGAAGTTGTCTAACTGAATATTGTGATGGTATTCTTGTCTGATTGAATATTGTGATGGTGATGTTGTCTGACCTAATATTGTGATGGTAAAGTTTTCTGACTGAATGTTGAGATGGTAAAGTAGTCTGACTGAATGTTGGGATGGTAATGTTGTCTGATTGTTGTGATGGTAAAGTTGTCTGACTGAATATTGTGATGGTAAAGTTGTCTGACTGAATGTTGTGATGGTAATGTTGTCTGACCTAATATTGTGATGGTAAAGTTGTCTGACTGAATATTGTGATGGTTATGTTGTCTGACTTAATGTTGTGACTGTATAGTTGTCAGACTGAATATTGTGATTGTAAAGTTGTCTGACTGAATGTTGTAATGGCAAAGTTGTCCGACTGAATGTTGTGATGGTAAAGATGTCTAAAAAAAATTGTGATGATGAAGTTGTCTAACTGAATATTGTGATGGTATTCTTGTCTGATTGAATATTGTGATGGTAAAGTCGTCTGAATGTCGTGATGGTTAGGTTGTCTGACTGAATATTGTGATGGTAAAGTTGTGTGACTGAATGTTGTGATGGTAAGGTTGGCTGACTGAATATTGTGATGGTAAAGCTTTCAGACTGAATTTTGTGATGGTAAAGATGTCTGAAGGTCATGATTGGAAAGTTGTCTGACTGAGTATTGTGATTGTAATGTTGTCTGACTGAATATTGTGATGGAAATGTTGTCTGACTGAATGTTGTGATGGTAAAGTTGTCTGACATTATATTGTGATAGTTGAGTTGTCTGACTGAATATTGTAATGGCAAGGTTGTCTGACTGAATATTTTGATGGTAAAGTTGTCTAAAAAAGTTGTGATGATGAGGTTGTCTGACTGAATATTGTGATGGTAAGTTGTCTGACTGAATGTTGTGATGGTCATGTTGTCTGACCTAATACTGTGATGGTAAAGTTTTCAGACTGAATGTTGAGATGGTAAAGTTGTCTGACTGAATGCTGGGATGGTAAAGTTGTCTGACTGAATATTGTGATGATAAAGTTGTCTGAATGTTGTGATGGTAAAGTTGTCTGACTGAATGTTGTGATGGTAAGGTTATCTGACTTAATATTGTGATGGAAAAGTTATCTGACTGAATGTTGTGATGGTAAAGTTGTATAACTGAATTTTGTGATGCTAAGGTTGTCTGACTGATTGTTGTGATAGTAAGTTGTCTGACTGAACGTTGTGAAGGTGAAGTTGTCTGACTGAATGTTGTGATGATAAAGTTATCAAAAAAATGTTGTGCTGATAAAGTTGTCTGACTGAATAGTGTGATGGTATTCTTGTCTGATTGAATATTCTGATGGTAAAGTTGTCTGAATGTCATGATGGTAAAGCTGTCTGACTGAATGTTGTGATGGTAGAGTTGTCTGACTGAATGTTGTGATGGTAAAATTGTCTGACTGAATGTTGTGATGGTAAGGTTGTCTGACTGAATATTGTGATGGTAATGTTTTCTGACTTAATGTTGTGATGGTTAGGTTGTCTGACTGAATATTGTGATGGTAGAGTTGTCTGACTGAAAGTTGAGATGGTAAAGTTGTCTGACTGAATGTTGGGATGGTAAAGTTGTCTGACTGAATATTGTGATGATAAAGTTGTCTGAATGTTGTGATGGTAAAGTTGTCTGACTGAATGTTGTGATGGTAATGTTGTCTGACCTAATATTGTGATAGTTAAGTTTTCTGACTGAATGTTGGGATGGTAAAGTTGTCTGAGTGAATATTGTGATGGTAAATTCTGAATGAACATTGTGATGGTAAGGTTATCTGACTTAATATTGTGATGCAAAAGTTATCTGTCTGAATGTTGTGATTGTAAAGTTGTATGACTGAATTTTGTGATGCTTAGGTTGTCTGACTGATTGTTGTGATAGTAAATTTTCTGACTGAACGCTGTGATGGTAGTGTTGTCTGATTGAATATTGTGATGGTAAAGTTGTCTGAATGTCATGATGGTAAAGTTGCCTGACTGAATGTTGTGATGGTAATGTTGTCTGACTGAATGTTGTGATGGTAGTGTTGTATGACTGAATGTTGTGATGGTAGGGTTGTAGACTGAATGTTGGGATGGTAAAGTTGTCAAACTGAATGTTGGGATGGTAAAGTTCTCTTTCTGAATGTTGGGATGGTAAAGTTGTTTAAATGAATATTGTGATGGTAAAGTTGTTTGACTGAATGTTGTTATGGCAATGTTGTCTGACTGAATGTTGTGATGGTAAAGTTTTATAACTGAATTTTGTGATGCTAAGGTTGTCTGACTGATTGTTGTGATAGTAAGTTGTCTGACTGAACGTTGTGAAGGTGAAGTTGTCTGACTGAATGTTTTGATGATAAAGTTATCAAAAAAATGTTGTGCTGATAAAGTTGTCTGACTGAATAGTGTGATGGTATTCTTGTCTGATTGAATATTCTGATGGTAAAGTTGTCTGAATGTCATGATGGTAAAGCTGTCTGACTGAATGTTGTGATGGTAGAGTTGTCTGACTGAATGTTGTGATGGTAAAATTGTCTGACTGAATGTTGTGATGGTAAGGTTGTCTGACTGAATATTGTGATGGTAATGTTTTCTGACTTAATGTTGTGATGGTAAAGTTATCTGACTGAATATTGTGATGGTAGAGTTGTCTGACTGAAAGTTGAGATGGTAAAGTTGTCTGACTGAATGTTGGGATGGTAAAGTTGTCTGACTGAATATTGTGATGATAAAGTTGTCTGAATGTTGTGATGGTAAAGTTGTCTGATTGAATGTTGTGATGGTAATGTTGCCTGACCTAATATTGTGATGGTAAAGTTGTCTGACTGAATATTGTGATGGTTATGTTGTCTGAATTAATGTTGTGACTGTATAGTTGTCAGACTGAATATTGTGATTGTAAAGTTGTCCGACTGAATGTCGTAATGGTAAAGTTGTCTAAAATTGTTGTGATGATGAAGTTGTCTAACTGAATATTGTGATGGTATTCTTGTCTGATTGAATATTGTGATGGTGATGTTGTCTGACCTAATATTGTGATGGTAAAGTTTTCTGACTGAATGTTGAGATGGTAAAGTAGTCTGACTGAATGTTGGGATGGTAATGTTGTCTGATTGTTGTGATGGTAAAGTTGTCTGACTGAATATTGTGATGGTAAAGTTGTCTGATTGTTGTGATGGTAAAGTTGTCTGACTGAATGTTGTGATGGTAAAGTTGTCTGACTGAATGTTGTGATGGTAATGTTGTCTGACCTAATATTGTGATGGTAAAGTTGTCTGACTGAATATTGTGATGGTTATGTTGTCTGACTTAATGTTGTGACTGTATAGTTGTCAGACTGAATATTGTGATTGTAAAGTTGTCTGACTGAATGTTGTAATGGCAAAGTTGTCCGACTGAATGTTGTGATGGTAAAGATGTCTAAAAAAAATTGTGATGATGAAGTTGTCTAACTGAATATTGTGATGGTATTCTTGTCTGATTGAATATTGTGATGGTAAAGTCGTCTGAATGTCGTGATGGTTAGGTTGTCTGACTGAATATTGTGATGGTAAAGTTGTGTGACTGAATGTTGTGATGGTAAGGTTGGCTGACTGAATATTGTGATGGTAAAGCTTTCAGACTGAATTTTGTGATGGTAAAGATGTCTGAAGGTCATGATTGGAAAGTTGTCTGACTGAGTATTGTGATTGTAATGTTGTCTGACTGAATATTGTGATGGAAATGTTGTCTGACTGAATGTTGTGATGGTAAAGTTGTCTGACATTATATTGTGATAGTTGAGTTGTCTGACTGAATATTGTAATGGCAAGGTTGTCTGACTGAATATTTTGATGGTAAAGTTGTCTAAAAAAGTTGTGATGATGAGGTTGTCTGACTGAATATTGTGATGGTAAGTTGTCTGACTGAATGTTGTGATGGTCATGTTGTCTGACCTAATACTGTGATGGTAAAGTTTTCAGACTGAATGTTGAGATGGTAAAGTTGTCTGACTGAATGCTGGGATGGTAAAGTTGTCTGACTGAATATTGTGATGATAAAGTTGTCTGAATGTTGTGATGGTAAAGTTGTCTGACTGAATGTTGTGATGGTAAGGTTATCTGACTTAATATTGTGATGGAAAAGTTATCTGACTGAATGTTGTGATGGTAAAGTTGTATAACTGAATTTTGTGATGCTAAGGTTGTCTGACTGATTGTTGTGATAGTAAGTTGTCTGACTGAACGTTGTGAAGGTGAAGTTGTCTGACTGAATGTTGTGATGATAAAGTTATCAAAAAAATGTTGTGCTGATAAAGTTGTCTGACTGAATAGTGTGATGGTATTCTTGTCTGATTGAATATTCTGATGGTAAAGTTGTCTGAATGTCATGATGGTAAAGCTGTCTGACTGAATGTTGTGATGGTAGAGTTGTCTGACTGAATGTTGTGATGGTAAAATTGTCTGACTGAATGTTGTGATGGTAAGGTTGTCTGACTGAATATTGTGATGGTAATCTTTTCTGACTTAATGTTGTGATGGTTAGGTTGTCTGACTGAATATTGTGATGGTAGAGTTGTCTGACTGAAAGTTGAGATGGTAAAGTTGTCTGACTGAATGTTGGGATGGTAAAGTTGTCTGACTGAATATTGTGATGATAAAGTTGTCTGAATGTTGTGATGGTAAAGTTGTCTGACTGAATGTTGTGATGGTAATGTTGTCTGACCTAATATTGTGATAGTTAAGTTTTCTGACTGAATGTTGGGATGGTAAAGTTGTCTGAGTGAATATTGTGATGGTAAATTCTGAATGAACATTGTGATGGTAAGGTTATCTGACTTAATATTGTGATGCAAAAGTTATCTGTCTGAATGTTGTGATTGTAAAGTTGTATGACTGAATTTTGTGATGCTTAGGTTGTCTGACTGATTGTTGTGATAGTAAATTTTCTGACTGAACGCTGTGATGGTAGTGTTGTCTGATTGAATATTGTGATGGTAAAGTTGTCTGAATGTCATGATGGTAAAGTTGCCTGACTGAATGTTGTGATGGTAATGTTGTCTGACTGAATGTTGTGATGGTAGTGTTGTATGACTGAATGTTGTGATGGTAGGGTTGTATGACTGAATGTTGGGATGGTAAAGTTGTCAAACTGAATGTTGGGATGGTAAAGTTCTCTTTCTGAATGTTGGGATGGTAAAGTTGTTTAAATGAATATTGTGATGGTAAAGTTGTTTGACTGAATGTTGTTATGGCAATGTTGTCTGACTGAATGTTGTGATGGTAAAGTTTTATAACTGAATTTTGTGATGCTAAGGTTGTCTGACTGATTGTTGTGATAGTAAGTTGTCTGACTGAACGTTGTGAAGGTGAAGTTGTCTGACTGAATGTTTTGATGATAAAGTTATCAAAAAAATGTTGTGCTGATAAAGTTGTCTGACTGAATAGTGTGATGGTATTCTTGTCTGATTGAATATTCTGATGGTAAAGTTGTCTGAATGTCATGATGGTAAAGCTGTCTGACTGAATGTTGTGATGGTAGAGTTGTCTGACTGAATGTTGTGATGGTAAAATTGTCTGACTGAATGTTGTGATGGTAAGGTTGTCTGACTGAATATTGTGATGGTAATGTTTTCTGACATAATGTTGTGATGGTAAAGTTATCTGACTGAATATTGTGATGGTAGAGTTGTCTGACTGAAAGTTGAGATGGTAAAGTTGTCTGACTGAATGTTGGGATGGTAAAGTTGTCTGACTGAATATTGTGATGATAAAGTTGTCTGAATGTTGTGATGGTAAAGTTGTCTGATTGAATGTTGTGATGGTAATGTTGCCTGACCTAATATTGTGATGGTAAAGTTGTCTGACTGAATATTGTGATGGTTATGTTGTCTGAATTAATGTTGTGACTGTATAGTTGTCAGACTGAATATTGTGATTGTAAAGTTGTCCGACTGAATGTCGTAATGGTAAAGTTGTCTAAAATTGTTGTGATGATGAAGTTGTCTAACTGAATATTGTGATGGTATTCTTGTCTGATTGAATATTGTGATGGTGATGTTGTCTGACCTAATATTGTGATGGTAAAGTTTTCTGACTGAATGTTGAGATGGTAAAGTAGTCTGACTGAATGTTGGGATGGTAATGTTGTCTGATTGTTGTGATGGTAAAGTTGTCTGACTGAATATTGTGATGGTAAAGTTGTCTGATTGTTGTGATGGTAAAGTTGTCTGACTGAATGTTGTGATGGTAAAGTTGTCTGACTGAATGTTGTGATGGTAATGTTGTCTGACCTAATATTGTGATGGTAAAGTTGTCTGACTGAATATTGTGATGGTTATGTTGTCTGACTTAATGTTGTGACTGTATAGTTGTCAGACTGAATATTGTGATTGTAAAGTTGTCTGACTGAATGTTGTAATGGCAAAGTTGTCCGACTGAATGTTGTGATGGTAAAGATGTCTAAAAAAAATTGTGATGATGAAGTTGTCTAACTGAATATTGTGATGGTATTCTTGTCTGATTGAATATTGTGATGGTAAAGTCGTCTGAATGTCGTGATGGTTAGGTTGTCTGACTGAATATTGTGATGGTAAAGTTGTGTGACTGAATATTGTGATGGTAAGGTTGGCTGACTGAATATTGTGATGGTAAAGCTTTCAGACTGAATTTTGTGATGGTAAAGACGTCTGAAGTTCATGATTGGAAAGTTGTCTGACTGAGTATTGTGATTGTAATGTTGTCTGACTGAATATTGTGATGGAAATGTTGTCTGACTGAATGTTGTGATGGTAAAGTTGTCTGACATTATATTGTGATGGTTGAGTTGTCTGACTGAATATTGTAATGGCAAGGTTGTCTGACTGAATATTTTGATGGTAAAGTTGTCTAAAAAAGTTGTGATGATGAGGTTGTCTGACTGAATATTGTGATGGTAAAGTTGTCTGACCTAATACTGTGATGGTAAAGTTTTCTGACTGAATGTTGAGATGGTAAAGTTGTCTGACTGAATGTTGGGATGGTAAAGTTGTCTGACTGAATATTGTGATGATAAAGTTGTCTGAATGTTGTGATGGTAAAGTTATCTGACTGAATGTTGTGATGGTAAGGTTATCTGACTTAATATTGTGATGGAAAAGTTATCTGACTGAATGTTGTGATGGTAAAGTTGTATAACTGAATTTTGTGATGCTAAGGTTGTCTGACTGATTGTTGTGATAGTAAGTTGTCTGACTGAACGTTGTGAAGGTGAAGTTGTCTGACTGAATGTTGTGATGATAAAGTTATCAAAAAAATGTTGTGCTGATAAAGTTTTCTGACTGAATAGTGTGATGGTATTTTTGTCTGATTGAATATTCTGATGGTAAAGTTGTCTGAATGTCATGATGGTAAAGCTGTCTGACTGAATGTTGTGATGGTAGAGTTGTCTGACTGAATGTTGTGATGGTAAAATTGTCTGACTGAATGTTGTGATGGTAAGGTTGTCTGACTGAATATTGTGATGGTAATGTTTTCTGACTTAATGTTGTGATGGTTAGGTTGTCTGACTGAATATTGTGATGGTAGAGTTGTCTGACTGAAAGTTGAGATGGTAAAGTTGTCTGACTGAATGTTGGGATGGTAAAGTTGTCTGACTGAATATTGTGATGATAAAGTTGTCTGAATGTTGTGATGGTAAAGTTGTCTGACTGAATGTTGTGATGGTAATGTTGTCTGACCTAATATTGTGATAGTTAAGTTTTCTGACTGAATGTTGGGATGGTAAAGTTGTCTGAGTGAATATTGTGATGGTAAATTCTGAATGAACATTGTGATGGTAAGGTTATCTGACTTAATATTGTGATGCAAAAGTTATCTGTCTGAATGTTGTGATGGTAAAGTTGTATGACTGAATTTTGTGATGCTTAGGTTGTCTGACTGATTGTTGTGATAGTAAATTTTCTGACTGAACGCTGTGATGGTAGTGTTGTCTGATTGAATATTGTGATGGTAAAGTTGTCTGAATGTCATGATGGTAAAGTTGCCTGACTGAATGTTGTGATGGTAATGTTGTCTGACTGAATGTTGTGATGGTAGTGTTGTATGACTGAATGTTGTGATGGTAGGGTTGTATGACTGAATGTTGGGATGGTAAAGTTGTCAAACTGAATGTTGGGATGGTAAAGTTCTCTTTCTGAATGTTGGGATGGTAAAGTTGTTTAAATGAATATTGTGATGGTAAAGTTGTTTGACTGAATGTTGTTATGGCAATGTTGTCTGACTGAATGTTGTGATGGTAAAGTTTTATAACTGAATTTTGTGATGCTAAGGTTGTCTGACTGATTGTTGTGATAGTAAGTTGTCTGACTGAACGTTGTGAAGGTGAAGTTGTCTGACTGAATGTTTTGATGATAAAGTTATCAAAAAAATGTTGTGCTGATAAAGTTGTCTGACTGAATAGTGTGATGGTATTCTTGTCTGATTGAATATTCTGATGGTAAAGTTGTCTGAATGTCATGATGGTAAAGCTGTCTGACTGAATGTTGTGATGGTAAAATTGTCTGACTGAATGTTGTGATGGTAAGGTTGTCTGACTGAATATTGTGATGGTAATGTTTTCTGACTTAATGTTGTGATGGTAAAGTTATCTGACTGAATATTGTGATGGTAGAGTTGTCTGACTGAAAGTTGAGATGGTAAAGTTGTCTGACTGAATGTTGGGATGGTAAAGTTGTCTGACTGAATATTGTGATGATAAAGTTGTCTGAATGTTGTGATGGTAAAGTTGTCTGATTGAATGTTGTGATGGTAATGTTGCCTGACCTAATATTGTGATAGTTAACTTTTCTGACTGAATGTTGGGATGGTAAAGTTGTCTGAGTGAAAATTATGATGGTAAATTCTGAATGAACATTGTGATGGTAAGGTTATCTGACTTAATATTGTGTTGGAAAAGTTATCTGTCTGAATGTTGTGATGGTAAAGTTGTATATCTGAATTTTGGGACGCTTAGGTTGTCAGACTGATTGTTGTGATAGTAAATTGTCTGACTGAACGCTGTGATGGTAGTGTTGTCTGATTGAATATTGTGATGGTAAAGTTGTCTGAATGTCATGATGGTAAAGTTGCCTGACTGAATGTTGTGATGGTATTGTTGTCTGACTGAATGTTGTGATGGTAGTGTTGTATGACTGAATGTTGTGATGGTAGGGTTGTATGACTGAATGTTGGGATGGTAAAGTTGTCTGACTGAATGTTGGGATGGTAAAGTTCTCTTTCTGAATGTTGGGATGGTAAAGTTGTTTAAATGAATATTGTGATGGTAAAGTTGTTTGACTGAATGTTGTTATGGCAATGTTGTCTGACTGAATGTTTTGATGGTAAAGTTGTCTGAATGTCGTGATGGTAAAGTTGTCTGACTGAATGTTGTGATGGTAATGTTGTCTGACCTAATATTGTGATGGTAAAGTTGTCTGAATGTCGTGATGGTAAAGTTGTCTGACTGAATGTTGTGATGGTAATGTTGTCTGACATAATATTGTGATGGTAAAGTTGTCTGACTGAATGTTGTAATGGTAAAGTTGTCTGTCTGAATGTTGTGATGGTAATGTTGTCTGACTGAATATTGTGATGGAAAGGTTATCTGACTGAATGTTGTGATGGTAAAGTTGTCTGAATGAATATTGTGATGGTAAAGTTGTTTGACTGAATATTGTGATGGTAAAGTTGTCTATCTGAATGTTGTAATGGTAAAGTTGTCTGACTGAATGTTGTGATGGTAAAGTTGTCTAAAAAAAGTTGTGATGATGAGGTTGTGTGACTGAATATTGTGATGGTATTCTTGTCTGATTGAAGATTGTGATGGTAAAGTTGTCTGAATGTTGTGATGGTAAAGTTGTCTGACTCAATGTTGTGATGGTAATGTTGTCTGACCTAATATTGTGATGGTAAAGTAGTCTGACTGAATGTTGTGATGGTGGTGTTGTATGACTGAATGTTGGGATGGTAAAGTTGTCTGATTGAATGTTGGGATGGTAAAAGTTCTCTTTCTGAATGTTGGGATGGTAAAGTTGTCTTTCTGAATTTTGTGACGCTTAGGTTGTCTGACTGATTGTTGTGATAGTATATTGTCTGACTGAACGCTGTGATGGTAGTGTTGTCTGATTGAATATTGTGATGGTAAATTGTCTGAATGTCATGATGGTAAAGTTGCCTGACTGAATGTTGTGATGGTAATGTTGTCTGACTGAATGTTGTGATGGTAATGTTGTTTGACTGAATGTTGTGATGGTAGGGTTGTATGACTGAATGTTGGGATGGTAAAGTTGTCTGACTGAATGTTGGGATGGTAAAGTTCTCTTTCTGAATGTTGGGATGGTAAAGTTGTCTGAATGAATATTGTGATGGTAAGTTGTTTGACTGAATGTTGTTATGGCAATGTTGTCTGACTGAATGTTTTGATGGTAAAGTTGTCTAGAAATTTTGTGAGATGAGATTGTCTGACTGAAAATTGTGATGGTATTCTTGTCTGATTGAATATTATGATGGTAAAGTTGTCTGAATGTCGTGATGGTAAAGTTGTCTGACTGAATGTTGTGATGGTAATGTTGTCTGACCTAATATTGTGATGGTAAAGTTGTCTGACTGAATGTTGTAATGGTAAAGTTGTCTGTCTGAATGTTGTGATGGTAATGTTGTCTTACTGAATATTGTGATGGAAAGGTTATCTGACTGAATGTTGTGATGGTAAAGTTGTCTGAATGAATATTGTGATGGTAAAGTTGTTTGACTGAATATTGTGATGGTAAAGTTGTCTATCTGAATGTTGTAATGGTAAAGTTGTCTGACTGAATGTTGTGATGGTAAAGTTGTCTAAAAAAAGTTGTGATGATGAGGTTGTGTGACTGAATATTGTGATGGTATTCTTGTCTGATTGAAGATTGTGATGGTAAAGTTGTTTGAATGTTGTGATGGTAAAGTTGTCTGACTCAATGTTGTGATGGTAATGTTGTCTGACCTAATATTGTGATGGTAAAGTAGTCTGACTGAATGTTGTGATGGTGGTGTTGTATGACTGAATGTTGGGATGGTAAAGTTGTCTGATTGAATGTTGGGATGGTAAAGTTGTCTGAGTGAAAATTATGATGGTAAATTCTGAATGAACATTGTGATGGTAAGGTTATCTGACTTAATATTGTGTTGGAAAAGTTATCTGTCTGAATGTTGTGATGGTAAAGTTGTATGACTGAATTTTGGGACGCTTAGGTTGTCAGACTGATTGTTGTGATAGTAAATTGTCTGACTGAACGCTGTGATGGTAGTGTTGTCTGATTGAATATTGTGATGGTAAAGTTGTCTGAATGTCATGATGGTAAAGTTGCCTGACTGAATGTTGTGATGGTATTGTTGTCTGACTGAATGTTGTGATGGTAGTGTTGTATGACTGAATGTTGTGATGGTAGGGTTGTATGACTGAATGTTGGGATGGTAAAGTTGTCTGACTGAATGTTGGGATGGTAAAGTTCTCTTTCTGAATGTTGGGATGGTAAAGTTGTTTAAATGAATATTGTGATGGTAAAGTTGTTTGACTGAATGTTGTTATGGCAATGTTGTCTGACTGAATGTTTTGATGGTAAAGTTGTCTGAATGTCGTGATGGTAAAGTTGTCTGACTGAATGTTGTGATGGTAATGTTGTCTGACCTAATATTGTGATGGTAAAGTTGTCTGAATGTCGTGATGGTAAAGTTGTCTGACTGAATGTTGTGATGGTAATGTTGTCTGACATAATATTGTGATGGTAAAGTTGTCTGACTGAATGTTGTAATGGTAAAGTTGTCTGTCTGAATGTTGTGATGGTAATGTTGTCTGACTGAATATTGTGATGGAAAGGTTATCTGACTGAATGTTGTGATGGTAAAGTTGTCTGAATGAATATTGTGATGGTAAAGTTGTTTGACTGAATATTGTGATGGTAAAGTTGTCTATCTGAATGTTGTAATGGTAAAGTTGTCTGACTGAATGTTGTGATGGTAAAGTTGTCTAAAAAAAGTTGTGATGATGAGGTTGTGTGACTGAATATTGTGATGGTATTCTTGTCTGATTGAAGATTGTGATGGTAAAGTTGTCTGAATGTTGTGATGGTAAAGTTGTCTGACTCAATGTTGTGATGGTAATGTTGTCTGACCTAATATTGTGATGGTAAAGTAGTCTGACTGAATGTTGTGATGGTGGTGTTGTATGACTGAATGTTGGGATGGTAAAGTTGTCTGATTGAATGTTGGGATGGTAAAGTTCTCTTTCTGAATGTTGGGATGGTAAAGTTGTCTTTCTGAATTTTGTGACGCTTAGGTTGTCTGACTGATTGTTGTGATAGTATATTGTCTGACTGAACGCTGTGATGGTAGTGTTGTCTGATTGAATATTGTGATGGTAAATTGTCTGAATGTCATGATGGTAAAGTTGCCTGACTGAATGTTGTGATGGTAATGTTGTCTGACTGAATGTTGTGATGGTAATGTTGTTTGACTGAATGTTGTGATGGTAGGGTTGTATGACTGAATGTTGGGATGGTAAAGTTGTCTGACTGAATGTTGGGATGGTAAAGTTCTCTTTCTGAATGTTGGGATGGTAAAGTTGTCTGAATGAATATTGTGATGGTAAGTTGTTTGACTGAATGTTGTTATGGCAATGTTGTCTGACTGAATGTTTTGATGGTAAAGTTGTCTAGAAATTTTGTGAGATGAGATTGTCTGACTGAAAATTGTGATGGTATTCTTGTCTGATTGAATATTATGATGGTAAAGTTGTCTGAATGTCGTGATGGTAAAGTTGTCTGACTGAATGTTGTGATGGTAATGTTGTCTGACCTAATATTGTGATGGTAAAGTTGTCTGACTGAATGTTGTAATGGTAAAGTTGTCTGTCTGAATGTTGTGATGGTAATGTTGTCTTACTGAATATTGTGATGGAAAGGTTATCTGACTGAATGTTGTGATGGTAAAGTTGTCTGAATGAATATTGTGATGGTAAAGTTGTTTGACTGAATATTGTGATGGTAAAGTTGTCTATCTGAATGTTGTAATGGTAAAGTTGTCTGACTGAATGTTGTGATGGTAAAGTTGTCTAAAAAAAGTTGTGATGATGAGGTTGTGTGACTGAATATTGTGATGGTATTCTTGTCTGATTGAAGATTGTGATGGTAAAGTTGTTTGAATGTTGTGATGGTAAAGTTGTCTGACTCAATGTTGTGATGGTAATGTTGTCTGACCTAATATTGTGATGGTAAAGTAGTCTGACTGAATGTTGTGATGGTGGTGTTGTATGACTGAATGTTGGGATGGTAAAGTTGTCTGATTGAATGTTGGGATGGTAAAGTTCTCTTTCTGAATGTTGGGATGGTAAAGTTGTCTTTCTGAATGTTGGGATGGTAAAGTTGTCTGAATGAATATTGTGATGGTAAGTTGTTTGACTGAATATTGTGATGGAAAGGTTATCTGACTGAATGTTGTGATGGTAAAGTTGTCTGACTGAATGTTGGGATGGTAATGTTCTCTTTCTGAATGTTGGGATGGTAAAGTTGTCTGAATGAATATTGTGTTGGTAAGTTGTTTGACTGAATGTTGTTATGGCAATGTTGTCTGACTGAATGTTTTGATGGTAAAGTTGTCTAGAAATGTTGTGATGATGAGGTTGTCTGACTGAAAATTGTGATGGTATTCTTGTCTGATTGAATATTATGATGGTAAAGTTGTCTGAATGTCGTGATGGTAAAGTTGTCTGACTGAATGTTGTGATGGTAATGTTGTCTGACCTAATATTGTGATGGTAAAGTTGTCTGACTGAATGTTGTAATGGTAAAGTTGTCTGACTAAATGTTGTGATGGTAATGTTGTCTGACTGAATATTGTGATGGAAAGGTTATCTGACTGAATGTTGTGATGGTAAAGTTGTCTGAATGAATATTGTGATGGTAAAGTTGTTTGACTGAATATTGTGATGGTAAAGTTGTCTATCTGAATGTTGTAATGGTAAAGTTGTCTGACTGAATGTTGTGATGGTAAAGTTGTCTAAAAAAATGTTGTGTTGATGAGGTTTTCTGACTGAATATTGTGATGGTATTCTTGTCTGATTGAAGATTGTGATGGTAAAGTTGTCTGAATGTTGTGATGGTAAAGTTGTCTGACTCAATGTTGTGATGGTAATGTTGTCTGACCTAATATTGTGATGGTAAAGTTGTCTGACTGAATGTTGTGATGGTGGTGTTGTATGACTGAATGTTGGGATGGTAAAGTTGTCTGACTGAATGTTGGGATGGTAAAGTTCTCTTTCTGAATGTTGGGATGGTAAAGTTGTCTTTCTGAATTTTGTGACGCTTAGGTTGTCTGACTGATTGTTGTGATAGTATATTGTCTGACTGAACGCTGTGATGGTAGTGTTGTCTGATTGAATATTGTGATGGTAAATTGTCTGAATGTCATGATGG
Source organism: Coregonus clupeaformis (assembly GCF_020615455.1). NCBI lineage: Eukaryota > Metazoa > Chordata > Actinopteri > Salmoniformes > Salmonidae > Coregonus > Coregonus clupeaformis. Next base: position 32,059,682 of record NC_059221.1, on the reverse strand, counting down.
TAAAGTTGCCTGACTGAATGTTGTGATGGTAATGTTGTCTGACTGAATGTTGTGATGGTAATGTTGTTTGACTGAATGTTGTGATGGTAGGGTTGTATGACTGAATGTTGGGATGGTAAAGTTGTCTGACTGAATGTTGGGATGGTAAAGTTCTCTTTCTGAATGTTGGGATGGTAAAGTTGTCTGAATGAATATTGTGATGGTAAGTTGTTTGACTGAATGTTGTCATGGCAATGTTGTCTGACTGAATGTTTTGATGGTAAAGTTGTCTAGAAATTTTGTGAGATGAGATTGTCTGACTGAAAATTGTGATGGTATTCTTGTCTGATTGAATATTATGATGGTAAAGTTGTCTGAATGTCGTGATGGTAAAGTTGTCTGACTGAATGTTGTGATGGTAATGTTGTCTGACCTAATATTGTGATGGTAAAGTTGTCTGACTGAATGTTGTAATGGTAAAGTTGTCTGACTGAATGTTGTGATGGTAATGTTGTCTGACTGAATGCTGTGATGGTAATGTTGTCTGACTGAATATTGTGATGGAAAGGTTATCTGACTGAATGTTGTGATGGTAAAGTTGTCTGAATGAATATTGTGATGGTAAAGTTGTTTGACTGAATATTGTGATGGTAAAGTTGTCTATCTGAATGTTGTAATGGTAAAGTTGTCTGACTGAATGTTGTGATGGTAAAGTTGTCTAAAAAAAGTTGTGATGATGAGGTTGTGTGACTGAATATTGTGATGGTATTCTTGTCTGATTGGAAGATTGTGATGGTAAAGTTTTCTGAATGTTGTGATGGTAAAGTTGTCTGACTCAATGTTGTGATGGTAATGTTGTCTGACCTAATATTGTGATGGTAAAGTAGTCTGACTGAATGTTGTGATGGTGGTGTTGTATGACTGAATGTTGGGATGGTAAAGTTGTCTGATTGAATGTTGGGATGGTAAAGTTATCTTTCTGAATGTTGGGATGGTAAAGTTGTCTTTCTGAATTTTGTGACGCTTAGGTTGTCTGACTGATTGTTGTGATAGTATATTGTCTGACTGAACGCTGTGATGGTAGTGTTGTCTGATTGAATATTGTGATGGTAAATTGTCTGAATGTCATGATGGTAAAGTTGCCTGACTGAATGTTGTGATGGTAATGTTGTCTGACTGAATGTTGTGATGGTAGTGTTGTATGACTGAATGTTGTGATGGTAGGGTTGTATGACTGAATGTTGGGATGGTAAAGTTGTCTGACTGAATGTTGGGATGGTAAAGTTCTCTTTCTGAATGTTGGGATGGTAAAGTTGTCTGAATGAATATTGTGTTGGTAAGTTGTTTGACTGAATGTTGTTATGGCAATGTTGTCTGACTGAATGTTTTGATGGTAAAGTTGTCTAGAAATGTTGTGATGATGAGGTTGTCTGACTGAAAATTGTGATGGTATTCTTGTCTGATTGAATATTATGATGGTAAAGTTGTCTGAATGTCGTGATGGTAAAGTTGTCTGACTGAATGTTGTGATGGTAATGTTGTCTGACCTAATATTGTGATGGTAAAGTTGTCTGACTGAATGTTGTAATGGTAAAGTTGTCTGACTAAATGTTGTGATGGTAATGTTGTCTGACTGAATATTGTGATGGAAAGGTTATCTGACTGAATGTTGTGATGGTAAAGTTGTCTGAATGAATATTGTGATGGTAAAGTTGTTTGACTGAATATTGTGATGGTAAAGTTGTCTATCTGAATGTTGTAATGGTAAAGTTGTCTGACTGAATGTTGTGATGGTAAAGTTGTCTAAAAAATGTTGTGTTGATGAGGTTTTCTGACTGAATATTGTGATGGTATTCTTGTCTGATTGAAGATTGTGATGGTAAAGTTGTCTGAATGTTGTGATGGTAAAGTTGTCTGACTCAATGTTGTGATGGTAATGTTGTCTGACCTAATATTGTGATGGTAAAGTTGTCTGACTGAATGTTGTGATGGTGGTGTTGTATGACTGAATGTTGGGATGGTAAAGTTGTCTGACTGAATGTTGGGATGGTAAAAGTTCTCTTTCTGAATGTTGGGATGGTAAAGTTGTCTTTCTGAATTTTGTGACGCTTAGGTTGTCTGACTGATTGTTGTGATAGTATATTGTCTGACTGAACGCTGTGATGGTAGTGTTGTCTGATTGAATATTGTGATGGTAAATTGTCTGAATGTCATGATGGTAAAGTTGCCTGACTGAATGTTGTGATGGTAATGTTGTCTGACTGAATGTTGTGATGGTAGTGTTGTATGACTGAATGTTGTGATGGTAGGGTTGTATGACTGAATGTTGGGATGGTAAAGTTGTCTGACTGAATGTTGGGATGGTAAAGTTCTCTTTCTGAATGTTGGGATGGTAAAGTTGTCTGAATGAATATTGTGTTGGTAAGTTGTTTGACTGAATGTTGTTATGGCAATGTTGTCTGACTGAATGTTTTGATGGTAAAGTTGTCTAGAAATGTTGTGATGATGAGGTTGTCTGACTGAAAATTGTGATGGTATTCTTGTCTGATTGAATATTATGATGGTAAAGTTGTCTGAATGTCGTGATGGTAAAGTTGTCTGACTGAATGTTGTGATGGTAATGTTGTCTGACCTAATATTGTGATGGTAAAGTTGTCTGACTGAATGTTGTAATGGTAAAGTTGTCTGACTAAATGTTGTGATGGTAATGTTGTCTGACTGAATATTGTGATGGAAAGGTTATCTGACTGAATGTTGTGATGGTAAAGTTGTCTGAATGAATATTGTGATGGTAAAGTTGTTTGACTGAATATTGTGATGGTAAAGTTGTCTATCTGAATGTTGTAATGGTAAAGTTGTCTGACTGAATGTTGTGATGGTAAAGTTGTCTAAAAAAATGTTGTGTTGATGAGGTTTTCTGACTGAATATTGTGATGGTATTCTTGTCTGATTGAAGATTGTGATGGTAAAGTTGTCTGAATGTTGTGATGGTAAAGTTGTCTGACTCAATGTTGTGATGGTAATGTTGTCTGACCTAATATTGTGATGGTAAAGTTGTCTGACTGAATGTTGTGATGGTGGTGTTGTATGACTGAATGTTGGGATGGTAAAGTTGTCTGACTGAATGTTGGGATGGTAAAGTTCTCTTTCTGAATGTTGGGATGGTAAAGTTGTCTTTCTGAATGTTGGGATGGTAAAGTTGTCTGACCGAATATTGTGATGGTATTCTTTTCTGATTGAATATTATGATGGTAAAGTTGTCTGAATGTTGTGATGGTAAAGTTGTCTGAAAGAATGTTGTGACGGCGAAGTTGACTGACCTAATATTGTGATGGTTAAGTTGTCTGACTGAATGTTCTCACGGTTATGTTGTCTGACTGAATGTTGTGATGGTAGAGTTGTCTGACTGAATGTTGTGATGGTAAAGTAGTCCGACTGAATGTTGGGATGGTAAAGTTGTTTTACTGAATGTTGGGATGGTAAAGTTGTCTGACTGAATGTTGTGATGGTAATGTTGTCTGACTGAATATTGTGATGGAAAGGTTATCTGACTGAATGTTGGGGTGGTAAAGTTGTCTGAATGAATATTGTATTGGTAAAGTTGTTTGACTGAATATTGTGATGGTAAAGTTGTCTGACTGAATGTTGTGATGGTAAAGTTGTCTAAAAAATGTTGTGATGATGAGGTTGTCTGACTGAATATTGTGATGGTATTCTTGTCTGACTGAATATTGTGATTGTAAAGTTGTCTGACTGAATGTTGTTATGGCAATGTTGTCTGACTGAATGTTTTGATGGTAAAGTTGTCTGAATGTCGTGATGGTAAAGTTGTCTGACTGAATATTGTGATGGTAATGTTGTCTGAACTAATATTGTGATGTAATTTTGTCTGACTGAATGTTGGGATGGTAAAGTTGTCTGACTGAATGTTGGGATGGTAAAGTTGTCTTTCTGAATGTTGGGATGGTAAAAGTTGTCTGACTGAATATTTTGATGGTATCTTGTCTGATTGAATATTATGATGGTAAAGTTGTCTGAATGTTGTGATGGTAAAGTTGTCTGAAAAAATGTTGTGAGCGGGTTGACTGATCTAATGTTGTAATGGTAAAGTTTTCTGACTGAATTTTGTGATGGTAATGTTGTCTGACTGAATATTGTGATGGAAAGGTTATCTGACTGAATGTCGTGATGGTAAAGTTGTCTAAAAAATGTTGTGATGATGAGGTTGTCTGACTGAATATTGTGATGGTATTCTTGTCTGATTGAACATTGTGATGGTAATGTTGTCTGAATGTTGTGATGGTAAAGTTGTCTGACTAAATGTTGTGATGGTATTGTTGTCTGACCTAATATTGTGATGGTAAAGTTGTCTGACTGAATGTTGTGACATTATGTTGTCTGACTGAATGTTGTGATGGTAAAGTTGTCTGACTGAATGTTGGGATTGTAAAGTTGTCTCACTGAATGTAGGGATGGTAAAGTTGTCTGACTGAATGTAGGGATGGTAAAGTTGTCTGACTGAATATTGTGATGGTTTTCTTGTCTGATTGAATATTGTGATGGTAAAGTTGTCTCAATGTTGTGATGGTAAAGTTGTCTGACTGAATGATGTGATGGTGGAGTTGTCTGACTGAATATTGTGATGGTAAAAGTTGTCTGTCTGAATGTTGTGATGGTAAAGTTGTCCGACCGAATGTTGGGGTGGTAAAAGTTGTCTTACTGAATGTTGGGATGGTAAAGTTGTCTAACTAAATGTTGTGATGGTAAGGTTGTTTGATTGAATATTGTGATGGTAAGTTGTCTGACTGAATATTGTGATGGTAAAGCTCTCTGACTGAATATTGTGATGGTAAAGTTGTGTTACTGAATGTTGTGATGGTAAAGTTGCCCTGACTGAATATTGTAATGGTAAAGCTTTCAGACTGAATTTTGTGATGGTAAAGATGTCTGACATTATATTGTGATGGTTAAGTTGTCTGACTGAATATTGTAATGGCAAAGTTGTCTGACTGGATATTGTGATGGTAAAGTTGTCCGAATGTTGTGATGGTAAAGTTTTCTGATTGAATGTTGTGATGGTAATGTTGTCTGACCTAATATTGTGATGGTAAAGTTTTCTGACTGAATGTTGGGATGGTAAAGTTGTCTGACTGTATGTTGGGATGGTAAAGTTATCTGACTGAATGTTGTGATGGTAATGTTGTTTGATTGAATATTGTGATGGTAAGTTGTCTGATTGAATATTGTGATGGGAATGTTGTCTGACTGAATATTGTGTTGGTAAAGCTTTCAGACTGAATTTTGTGATGGTAAAGATGTCTGAAGGTCATTATTGGAAAGTTGTCTGACTGAATATTGTGATGGTAAAGTTGTCTGACTGAATACTGTGATGGAAAAGTTGTCTGACTGAATATTGTAATGGAAAAGTTGTCTGACTCAATGTTGTGATGGTAAAGTTGTTTAAACATTTTTGTGATAATGTAATTGTCTGACTGAATATTGTGATGGTATTTTTTTCTTATTGCATATTGTGATGGTAAAGTTGTCTGAATGTCATGATGGTAAAGTTGTCTGACTGAATGTTGTGATGGTAGAGTTGTCTGACTGAATGTTGTGATGGTAAAGTTGTCTGACTGAATGTTGTGATGGTAAGGTTGTCTGACTGAATATTGTGATGGTAATGTTTTCTGACTGAATGTTGGGATGGTAAAGTTGTCTGACTGAATGTTGGGATGGTAAAGTTGTCTGACTGAATGTTGGGATGGTAAAGTTGTCTGACTGAATGTTGTGATGGTAATGTTGTTTGATTGAATATTGTGTTGGTAAGTTGTCTGACTGAATATTGTGATGGAAAGGTTATCTGACTGAATGTTGTGATGGTAAAGTTGTCTGAATGAATATTGTGATGGTAAAGTTGTTTGACTGAATATTGTGATGGTAAAGTTGTCTATCTGAATGTTGTAATGGTAAAGTTGTCTGACTGAATGTTGTGATGGTAAAGTTGTCTAAAAAAAGTTGTGATGATGAGGTTGTGTGACTGAATATTGTGATGGTATTCTTGTCTGATTGAAGATTGTGATGGTAAAGTTGTCTGAATGTTGTGATGGTAAAGTTGTCTGACTCAATGTTGTGATGGTAATGTTGTCTGACCTAATATTGTGATGGTAAAGTAGTCTGACTGAATGTTGTGATGGTGGTGTTGTATGACTGAATGTTGGGATGGTAAAGTTGTCTGATTGAATGTTGGGATGGTAAAGTTCTCTTTCTGAATGTTGGGATGGTAAAGTTGTCTTTCTGAATTTTGTGACGCTTAGGTTGTCTGACTGATTGTTGTGATAGTATATTGTCTGACTGAACGCTGTGATGGTAGTGTTGTCTGATTGAATATTGTGATGGTAAATTGTCTGAATGTCATGATGGTAAAGTTGCCTGACTGAATGTTGTGATGGTAATGTTGTCTGACTGAATGTTGTGATGGTAATGTTGTTTGACTGAATGTTGTGATGGTAGGGTTGTATGACTGAATGTTGGGATGGTAAAGTTGTCTGACTGAATGTTGGGATGGTAAAGTTCTCTTTCTGAATGTTGGGATGGTAAAGTTGTCTGAATGAATATTGTGATGGTAAGTTGTTTGACTGAATGTTGTTATGGCAATGTTGTCTGACTGAATGTTTTGATGGTAAAGTTGTCTAGAAATTTTGTGAGATGAGATTGTCTGACTGAAAATTGTGATGGTATTCTTGTCTGATTGAATATTATGATGGTAAAGTTGTCTGAATGTCGTGATGGTAAAGTTGTCTGACTGAATGTTGTGATGGTAATGTTGTCTGACCTAATATTGTGATGGTAAAGTTGTCTGACTGAATGTTGTAATGGTAAAGTTGTCTGTCTGAATGTTGTGATGGTAATGTTGTCTTACTGAATATTGTGATGGAAAGGTTATCTGACTGAATGTTGTGATGGTAAAGTTGTCTGAATGAATATTGTGATGGTAAAGTTGTTTGACTGAATATTGTGATGGTAAAGTTGTCTATCTGAATGTTGTAATGGTAAAGTTGTCTGACTGAATGTTGTGATGGTAAAGTTGTCTAAAAAAAGTTGTGATGATGAGGTTGTGTGACTGAATATTGTGATGGTATTCTTGTCTGATTGAAGATTGTGATGGTAAAGTTGTTTGAATGTTGTGATGGTAAAGTTGTCTGACTCAATGTTGTGATGGTAATGTTGTCTGACCTAATATTGTGATGGTAAAGTAGTCTGACTGAATGTTGTGATGGTGGTGTTGTATGACTGAATGTTGGGATGGTAAAGTTGTCTGATTGAATGTTGGGATGGTAAAGTTCTCTTTCTGAATGTTGGGATGGTAAAGTTGTCTTTCTGAATGTTGGGATGGTAAAGTTGTCTGAATGAATATTGTGATGGTAAGTTGTTTGACTGAATATTGTGATGGAAAGGTTATCTGACTGAATGTTGTGATGGTAAAGTTGTCTGACTGAATGTTGGGATGGTAATGTTCTCTTTCTGAATGTTGGGATGGTAAAGTTGTCTGAATGAATATTGTGTTGGTAAGTTGTTTGACTGAATGTTGTTATGGCAATGTTGTCTGACTGAATGTTTTGATGGTAAAGTTGTCTAGAAATGTTGTGATGATGAGGTTGTCTGACTGAAAATTGTGATGGTATTCTTGTCTGATTGAATATTATGATGGTAAAGTTGTCTGAATGTCGTGATGGTAAAGTTGTCTGACTGAATGTTGTGATGGTAATGTTGTCTGACCTAATATTGTGATGGTAAAGTTGTCTGACTGAATGTTGTAATGGTAAAGTTGTCTGACTAAATGTTGTGATGGTAATGTTGTCTGACTGAATATTGTGATGGAAAGGTTATCTGACTGAATGTTGTGATGGTAAAGTTGTCTGAATGAATATTGTGATGGTAAAGTTGTTTGACTGAATATTGTGATGGTAAAGTTGTCTATCTGAATGTTGTAATGGTAAAGTTGTCTGACTGAATGTTGTGATGGTAAAGTTGTCTAAAAAAATGTTGTGTTGATGAGGTTTTCTGACTGAATATTGTGATGGTATTCTTGTCTGATTGAAGATTGTGATGGTAAAGTTGTCTGAATGTTGTGATGGTAAAGTTGTCTGACTCAATGTTGTGATGGTAATGTTGTCTGACCTAATATTGTGATGGTAAAGTTGTCTGACTGAATGTTGTGATGGTGGTGTTGTATGACTGAATGTTGGGATGGTAAAGTTGTCTGACTGAATGTTGGGATGGTAAAGTTCTCTTTCTGAATGTTGGGATGGTAAAGTTGTCTTTCTGAATTTTGTGACGCTTAGGTTGTCTGACTGATTGTTGTGATAGTATATTGTCTGACTGAACGCTGTGATGGTAGTGTTGTCTGATTGAATATTGTGATGGTAAATTGTCTGAATGTCATGATGGTAAAGTTGCCTGACTGAATGTTGTGATGGTAATGTTGTCTGACTGAATGTTGTGATGGTAATGTTGTTTGACTGAATGTTGTGATGGTAGGGTTGTATGACTGAATGTTGGGATGGTAAAGTTGTCTGACTGAATGTTGGGATGGTAAAGTTCTCTTTCTGAATGTTGGATGGTAAAGTTGTCTGAATGAATATTGTGATGGTAAGTTGTTTGACTGAATGTTGTCATGGCAATGTTGTCTGACTGAATGTTTTGATGGTAAAGTTGTCTAGAAATTTTGTGAGATGAGATTGTCTGACTGAAAATTGTGATGGTATTCTTGTCTGATTGAATATTATGATGGTAAAGTTGTCTGAATGTCGTGATGGTAAAGTTGTCTGACTGAATGTTGTGATGGTAATGTTGTCTGACCTAATATTGTGATGGTAAAGTTGTCTGACTGAATGTTGTAATGGTAAAGTTGTCTGACTGAATGTTGTGATGGTAATGTTGTCTGACTGAATGCTGTGATGGTAATGTTGTCTGACTGAATATTGTGATGGAAAGGTTATCTGACTGAATGTTGTGATGGTAAAGTTGTCTGAATGAATATTGTGATGGTAAAGTTGTTTGACTGAATATTGTGATGGTAAAGTTGTCTATCTGAATGTTGTAATGGTAAAGTTGTCTGACTGAATGTTGTGATGGTAAAGTTGTCTAAAAAAAGTTGTGATGATGAGGTTGTGTGACTGAATATTGTGATGGTATTCTTGTCTGATTGAAGATTGTGATGGTAAAGTTTTCTGAATGTTGTGATGGTAAAGTTGTCTGACTCAATGTTGTGATGGTAATGTTGTCTGACCTAATATTGTGATGGTAAAGTAGTCTGACTGAATGTTGTGATGGTGGTGTTGTATGACTGAATGTTGGGATGGTAAAGTTGTCTGATTGAATGTTGGGATGGTAAAGTTATCTTTCTGAATGTTGGGATGGTAAAGTTGTCTTTCTGAATTTTGTGACGCTTAGGTTGTCTGACTGATTGTTGTGATAGTATATTGTCTGACTGAACGCTGTGATGGTAGTGTTGTCTGATTGAATATTGTGATGGTAAATTGTCTGAATGTCATGATGGTAAAGTTGCCTGACTGAATGTTGTGATGGTAATGTTGTCTGACTGAATGTTGTGATGGTAGTGTTGTATGACTGAATGTTGTGATGGTAGGGTTGTATGACTGAATGTTGGGATGGTAAAGTTGTCTGACTGAATGTTGGGATGGTAAAGTTCTCTTTCTGAATGTTGGGATGGTAAAGTTGTCTGAATGAATATTGTGTTGGTAAGTTGTTTGACTGAATGTTGTTATGGCAATGTTGTCTGACTGAATGTTTTGATGGTAAAGTTGTCTAGAAATGTTGTGATGATGAGGTTGTCTGACTGAAAATTGTGATGGTATTCTTGTCTGATTGAATATTATGATGGTAAAGTTGTCTGAATGTCGTGATGGTAAAGTTGTCTGACTGAATGTTGTGATGGTAATGTTGTCTGACCTAATATTGTGATGGTAAAGTTGTCTGACTGAATGTTGTAATGGTAAAGTTGTCTGACTAAATGTTGTGATGGTAATGTTGTCTGACTGAATATTGTGATGGAAAGGTTATCTGACTGAATGTTGTGATGGTAAAGTTGTCTGAATGAATATTGTGATGGTAAAGTTGTTTGACTGAATATTGTGATGGTAAAGTTGTCTATCTGAATGTTGTAATGGTAAAGTTGTCTGACTGAATGTTGTGATGGTAAAGTTGTCTAAAAAAATGTTGTGATGATGAGGTTTTCTGACTGAATATTGTGATGGTATTCTTGTCTGATTGAAGATTGTGATGGTAAAGTTGTCTGAATGTTGTGATGGTAAAGTTGTCTGACTCAATGTTGTGATGGTAATGTTGTCTGACCTAATATTGTGATGGTAAAGTTGTCTGACTGAATGTTGTGATGGTGGTGTTGTATGACTGAATGTTGGGATGGTAAAGTTGTCTGACTGAATGTTGGGATGGTAAAGTTCTCTTTCTGAATGTTGGGATGGTAAAGTTGTCTTTCTGAATTTTGTGACGCTTAGGTTGTCTGACTGATTGTTGTGATAGTATATTGTCTGACTGAACGCTGTGATGGTAGTGTTGTCTGATTGAATATTGTGATGGTAAATTGTCTGAATGTCATGATGGTAAAGTTGCCTGACTGAATGTTGTGATGGTAATGTTGTCTGACTGAATGTTGTGATGGTAGTGTTGTATGACTGAATGTTGTGATGGTAGGGTTGTATGACTGAATGTTGGGATGGTAAAGTTGTCTGACTGAATGTTGGGATGGTAAAGTTCTCTTTCTGAATGTTGGGATGGTAAAGTTGTCTGAATGAATATTGTGTTGGTAAGTTGTTTGACTGAATGTTGTTATGGCAATGTTGTCTGACTGAATGTTTTGATGGTAAAGTTGTCTAGAAATGTTGTGATGATGAGGTTGTCTGACTGAAAATTGTGATGGTATTCTTGTCTGATTGAATATTATGATGGTAAAGTTGTCTGAATGTCGTGATGGTAAAGTTGTCTGACTGAATGTTGTGATGGTAATGTTGTCTGACCTAATATTGTGATGGTAAAGTTGTCTGACTGAATGTTGTAATGGTAAAGTTGTCTGACTGAATGTTGTGATGGTAATGTTGTCTTACTGAATATTGTGATGGAAAGGTTATCTGACTGAATGTTGTGATGGTAAAGTTGTCTGAATGAATATTGTGATGGTAAAGTTGTTTGACTGAATATTGTGATGGTAAAGTTGTCTATCTGAATGTTGTAATGGTAAAGTTGTCTGACTGAATGTTGTGATGGTAAAGTTGTCTAAAAAATGTTGTGTTGATGAGGTTTTCTGACTGAATATTGTGATGGTATTCTTGTCTGATTGAAGATTGTGATGGTAAAGTTGTCTGAATGTTGTGATGGTAAAGTTGTCTGACTCAATGTTGTGATGGTAATGTTGTCTGACCTAATATTGTGATGGTAAAGTTGTCTGACTGAATGTTGTGATGGTGGTGTTGTATGACTGAATGTTGGGATGGTAAAGTTGTCTGACTGAATGTTGGGATGGTAAAGTTCTCTTTCTGAATGTTGGGATGGTAAAGTTGTCTTTCTGAATGTTGGGATGGTAAAGTTGTCTGAATGAATATTGTGATGGTATTCTTTTCTGACTGAATATTGTGATGGTAAAGTTGTCTGACTGAATGTTGTGATGGTAAAGTTGTCTGACTGAATGTTGTAATGTTGTCTGACTGAATGTTGGGACGGTAAAGTTGTCTGACTGAATATTGTGATGGTAAGTTGTCTGACTGAATGTTGTTATGGTAATGTTGTCTGACTGAATGTTTTGATGGTAAAGTTGTCAGAAATGTTGTGATGGTAAAGTTGTCTGACTGAAATTGTGATGGTATTCTTGTCTGACTGAATATTGTGATGGTAAAGTTGTCTGAATGTCGTGATGGTAAAGTTGTCTGACTGAATATTGTGTGGTAATGTTGTCTGACCTAATATTGTGATGGTAAAGTTGTCTGACTGAATGTTGTGATGGTAAAGTTGTCTGACTAATGTTGTGATGGTAATGTTGTCTGACTGAATATTGTGATGGAAAGGTTGTCTGACTGAATGTTGTGATGGTAAAGTTGTCTGAATGAATATTGTGATGGTAAAGTTGTTTGACTGAATATTGTGATGGTAAAGTTGTCTGATCTGAATGTTGTATGGTAATGTTGTCTGACTGAATGTTGTGATGGTAAAGTTGTCTGAAAATGTTGTGATGGTAAGGTTGTCTGACTGAATATTGTGATGGTATTCTTGTCTGATTGAATATTGTGATGGTAAAGTTGTCTGACTATGTTGTGATGGTAAAGTTGTCTGACTGAATGTTGTGATGGTAATGTTGTCTGACCGAATGTTGTGATGGTAAAGTTGTCTGACTGAATATTGTGATGGTGATGTTGTATGACTGAATATTGGGATGGTAAAGTTGTCTGACTGAATGTTGGGATGGTAAAGTTGTCTTTCTGAATGTTGGGATGGTAAAGTTGTCTTTCTGAATGTTGTGATGCTTAAAGTTGTCTGACTGAATGTTGTGATGGTATATTGTCTGACTGAATGCTGTGATGGTAGATGTTATCTGACTGAATATTGTGATGGTAAATTGTCTGAAAATGTCATGATGGTAAAGTTGTCTGACTGAATATTGTGATGGTAATGTTGTCTGACTGAATGTTGTGATGGTAATGTTGTTTGACTGAATGTTGTGATGGTAAAGTTGTTTGACTGAATGTTGGGATGGTAAAGTTGTCTGACTGAATGTTGGGATGGTAAAAGTTCTCTGACTGAATGTTGTGATGGTAAAGTTGTCTGAATGAATGTTGTGATGGTAAAGTTGTCTGACTGAATGTTGTGATGGCAAGTTGTCTGACTGAATGTTTGGATGGTAAAGTTGTCTGACGGAATTTTGTGAGATGAGATTGTCTGACTGAAAATTGTGATGGTATTCTTGTCTGATTGAATATTATGATGGTAAAGTTGTCTGAATGTCGTGATGGTAAAGTTGTCTGACTGAATGTTGTGATGGTAATGTTGTCTGACCCAATATTGTGATGGTAAAGTTGTCTGACTGAATGTTGTAATGGTAAAGTTGTCTGACTGAATGTTGTGATGGTATGTTGTCTGACTGAATGCTGTGATGGTAATGTTGTCTGACTGAATATTGTGATGGTAAGGTTATCTGACTGAATGTTGTGATGGTAAAGTTGTCTGACTGAATATTGTGATGGTAAAGTTGTCTGACTGAATATTGTGATGGTAAAGTTGTCTGACTGAATGTTGTAATGGTAAAGTTGTCTGACTGAATGTTGTGATGGTAAAGTTGTCTAAAAATATGTTGTGATGATGAAGTTGTGTGACTGAATATTGTGATGGTATTCTTGTCTGATTGGATATTGTGATGGTAAAGTTGTCTGAATGTTGTGATGGTAAAGTTGTCTGACTAAATGTTGTGATGGTAATGTTGTCTGACCTAATATTGTGATGGTAAAGTTGTCTGACTGAATGTTGTGATGGTAGTGTTGTCTGACTGAATGTTGGGATGGTAAAGTTGTCTGACTGAATGTTGGGATGGTAAAGTTGTCTTACTGAATGTTGGGATGGTAAAGTTGTCTGACTGAATTTTGTGACGCTTAGGTTGTCTGACTGATTTTGTGATGGTATAGTTGTCTGACTGAACGCTGTGATGGTAGTGTTGTCTGATTGAATATTGTGATGGTAAATTGTCTGAATGTCATGATGGTAAAGTTGTCTGACTGAATGTTGTGATGGTAAAAGTTGTCTGACTGAATGTTGTGATGGTAGAGTTGTATGACTGAATGTTGTGATGGTAGGGTTGTCTGACTGAATATTGGGATGGTAAATTTGTCTGACTGAATGTTGGGATGGTAAAGTTCTCTTCGTCTGAATGTTGGGATGGTAAAGTTGTCTGACTGAATATTGTGTTGGTAGAGTTGTCTGACTGAATGTTGTTATGGCAATGTTGTCTGACCGAATGTTTTGATGGTAAAGTTGTCTAGAAATGTTGTGATGATGAGGTTGTCTGACTGAAATTGTGATGGTATTCTTGTCTGACTGAATATTGTGATGGTAAAGTTGTCTGAATGTCGTGATGGTAAAGTTGTCTGACTGAATGTTGTGATGGTAATGTTGTCTGACTGAATATTGTGATGGTAAAGTTGTCTGACTGAATGTTGTGATGGTAAAGTTGTCTGACTAAAATGTTGTGATGGTAAGTTGTCTGACTGAATATTGTGATGGAAAGGTTTCTGACTGAATGTTGTGATGGTAAAGTTGTCTGAATGAATATTGTGATGGTAAAGTTGTTTGACTGAATATTGTGATGGTAAAGTTGTCTGACTGAATGTTGTAATGGTAAAGTTGTCTGACTGAATGTTGTGATGGTAAAGTTGTCTGAAAAATGTTGTGATGGTGAGGTTTTCTGACTGAATATTGTGATGGTATTCTTGTCTGATTGAATATTGTGATGGTAAAGTTGTCTGAATGTTGTGATGGTAAGTTGTCTGACTCAATGTTGTGATGGTAATGTTGTCTGACCTAATATTGTGATGGTAAAGTTGTCTGACTGAATGTTGTATGGTTGTTGTATGACTGAATGTTGGGATGGTAAAGTTGTCTGACTGAATGTTGGGATGGTAAAGTTCTCTTACTGAATATTGTGATGGTAAAGTTGTCTTGTCTGAATTTTGTGACGCTTAGGTTGTCTGACTGATTGTTGTGATAGTATAGTTGTCTGACTGAACAGCTGTGATGGTAATCGTTGTCTGATTGAATATTGTGATGGTAAATTGTCTGAATGTCATGATGGTAAAGTTGCCTGACTGAATGTTGTGATGGTAATGTTGTCTGACTGAATGTTGTGATGGTAGTGTTGTATGACTGAATATTGTGATGGTAGGGTTGTCTGACTGAATGTTGGGATGGTAAAGTTGTCTGACTGAATGTTGTGATGGTAAAGTTCTCTTTCTGAATTTTGGGATGGTAAAGTTGTCTGAATGAATATTGTGTTGGTAAGTTGTTTGACTGAATGTTGTTATGGCAAAGTTGTCTGACTGAATGTTTTGATGGTAAAGTTGTCTAGAAATGTTGTGATGATGAAGTTGTCTAACTGAATATTGTGATGATATTCTTGTCTGATTGAATATTGTGATGGTAAAGTTGTCTGAATGTAGTGATGGTAAAGTTGTCTGACTGAATGTTGTGATGGTAAAGATGTCCGACTGAATGTTGGGATGGTAAAGTTGTCTTACTGAATGTTGGGATGGTAAAGTTGTCTGACTGAATGTTGTGATGGTAATGTTGTCTGACTGAATATTGTGATGGTAAGGTTATCTGACTGAATGTTGTGATGGTAAAGTTGTCTGACTGAATATTGTGATGGTAAAGTTGTCTGACTGAATATTGTGATGGTAAAGTTGTCTATCTGAATGTTGTGATGGTAAAGTTGTCTGACTGAATGTTGTGATGGTAAAGTTGTTCTATATTGTGATGATGTTTGTCTGACTGAATATTGTGATGGTATTCTTGTCTGATTGAATGTTGTGATGGTAAAGTTGTCTGAATGTTGTGATGGTAAAGTTGTCTGACTGAATGTTGTGATGGTAATGTTGTCTGACCTAATATTGTGATGGTAAAGTTGTCTGACTGAATGTTGTGATGGTGATGTTGTCTGACTGAATGTTGTGATGGTAAAGTTGTCTGACTGAATGTTGTGATGGTAAAGTTCTCTGACTTAATGTTGGGATGGTAAAGTTGTCTTTCTGAATGTTGGGATGGTAAAGTTGTCTGACCGAATATTGTGATGGTATTCTTTTCTGATTGAATATTATGATGGTAAAGTTGTCTGAATGTTGTGATGGTAAAGTTGTCTGAAAGAATGTTGTGACGGGAGTTGTCTGACTTAATATTGTGATGGTTGTTGTCTGACTGAATGTTCTCACGGTTATGTTGTCTGACTGAATGTTGTGATGGTAGAGTTGTCTGACTGAATGTTGTGATGGTAAAGTAGTCCGACTGAATGTTGGGATGGTAAAGTTGTTTTACTGAATGTTGGGATGGTAAAGTTGTCTGACTGAATGTTGTGATGGTAATGTTGTCTGACTGAATATTGTGATGGAAATGGTTATCTGACTGAATGTTGGGGTGGTAAAGTTGTCTGACTGAATATTGTATTGGTAAAGTTGTTTGACTGAATATTGTGATGGTAAAGTTGTCTGACTGAATGTTGTGATGGTAAAGTTGTCTAAAAATGTTGTGATGATGAGGTTGTCTGACTGAATATTGTGATGGTATTCTTGTCTGACTGAATATTGTGATTGTAAAGTTGTCTGACTGAATGTTGTTATGGCAATGTTGTCTGACTGAATGTTTTGATGGTAAAGTTGTCTGAATGTCGTGATGGTAAAGTTGTCTGACTGAATATTGTGATGGTAATGTTGTCTGAACTAATATTGTGATGTAATTTTGTCTGACTGAATGTTGGGATGGTAAAGTTGTCTGACTGAATGTTGGGATGGTAAAGTTGTCTTTCTGAATGTTGGGATGGTAAAGTTGTCTGACTGAATATTTTGATGGTATCTTGTCTGATTGAATATTGTGATGGTAAAGTTGTCTGAATGTTGTGATGGTAAAGTTGTCTGAAAAAAATGTTGTGACGGTGAAGTTGTCTGACTAATGTTGTAATGGTAAAGTTTTCTGTCTGAATTTTGTGATGGTAATGTTGTCTGACTGAATATTGTGATGGAAAGGTTATCTGACTGAATGTCGTGATGGTAAAGTTGTCTGAAAAATGTTGTGATGGTGAG
Organism: Coregonus clupeaformis; assembly: GCF_020615455.1. Classification (NCBI taxonomy): domain Eukaryota; kingdom Metazoa; phylum Chordata; class Actinopteri; order Salmoniformes; family Salmonidae; genus Coregonus; species Coregonus clupeaformis. The sequence continues at coordinate 32,042,838 of NC_059221.1, read as the reverse complement.
TTGTCTGACTGAATATTGTGATGGTATTCTTGTCTGATTGAACATTGTGATGGTAATGTTGTCTGAATGTTGTGATGGTAAAGTTGTCTGACTAAATGTTGTGATGGTATTGTTGTCTGACCTAATATTGTGATGGTAAAGTTGTCTGACTGAATGTTGTGACATTATGTTGTCTGACTGAATGTTGTGATGGTAAAGTTGTCTGACTGAATGTTGGGATTGTAAAGTTGTCTCACTGAATGTAGGGATGGTAAAGTTGTCTATCTGAATGTTGTAATGGTAAAGTTGTCTGACTGAATATTGTGATGGTTTTCTTGTCTGATTGAATATTGTGATGGTAAAGTTGTCTCAATGTTGTGATGGTAAAGTTGTCTGACTGAATGATGTGATGGTGGAGTTGTCTGACTGAATATTGTGATGGTAAAGTTGTCTGTCTGAATGTTGTGATGGTAAAGTTGTCTGACCGAATGTTGGGGTGGTAAAGTTGTCTTACTGAATGTTGGGATGGTAAAGTTGTCTAACTAAATGTTGTGATGGTAAGGTTGTTTGATTGAATATTGTGATGGTAAGTTGTCTGACTGAATATTGTGATGGTAAAGCTCTCTGACTGAATATTGTGATGGTAAAGTTGTGTTACTGAATGTTGTGATGGTAAAGTTGCCTGACTGAATATTGTAATGGTAAAGCTTTCAGACTGAATTTTGTGATGGTAAAGATGTCTGACATTATATTGTGATGGTTAAGTTGTCTGACTGAATATTGTAATGGCAAAGTTGTCTGACTGGATATTGTGATGGTAAAGTTGTCCGAATGTTGTGATGGTAAAGTTTTCTGATTGAATGTTGTGATGGTAATGTTGTCTGACCTAATATTGTGATGGTAAAGTTTTCTGACTGAATGTTGGGATGGTAAAGTTGTCTGACTGTATGTTGGGATGGTAAAGTTATCTGACTGAATGTTGTGATGGTAATGTTGTTTGATTGAATATTGTGATGGTAAGTTGTCTGATTGAATATTGTGATGGGAATGTTGTCCGACTGAATATTGTGTTGGTAAAGCTTTCAGACTGAATTTTGTGATGGTAAAGATGTCTGAAGGTCATTATTGGAAAGTTGTCTGACTGAATATTGTGATGGTAAAGTTGTCTGACTGAATACTGTGATGGAAAAAGTTGTCTGACTGAATATTGTAATGGAAAAGTTGTCTGACTCAATGTTGTGATGGTAAAGTTGTTTAAACATTTTGTGATAATGTAATTGTCTGACTGAATATTGTGATGGTATTTTTTTCTTATTGCATATTGTGATGGTAAAGTTGTCTGAATGTCATGATGGTAAAGTTGTCTGACTGAATGTTGTGATGGTAGAGTTGTCTGACTGAATGTTGTGATGGTAAAGTTGTCTGACTGAATGTTGTGATGGTAAGGTTGTCTGACTGAATATTGTGATGGTAATGTTTTCTGACTGAATGTTGGGATGGTAAAGTTGTCTGACTGAATGTTGGGTTGAATGTTGGGATGGTAAAGTTGTCTGACTGAATGTTGTGATGGTAATGTTGTTTGATTGAATATTGTGTTGGTAAGTTGTCTGACTGAATATTGTGATGGTAAAGTTGTGTGACTGAATTGTGTGATGGGAATGTTGTCTGACTGAACATTGTGTTGGTAAAGCTTTCAGACTGAATTTTGTGATGGTAAAGATGTCTGAAGGTCATGATTGGAAAGTTGTCTGACTGAATATTGTGATGGTAAAGTTGTCTGACTGAAAATTGTGATGGAAAAGTTGTCTGACTCAATATTGTAATGGAAAAGTTGTCTGACTCAATGTTGTGATGGTAAGGTTGTCTGACTGAATATTGTGATGGTAATGTTTTCTGACTTAATGTTGTGATGGTGGAGTTGTCTGACTGACTATTGTGATGGTAGAGTTGTCTGACTGAAAGTTCGGATGGTAAAGTTGTCTGACTGAATGTTGTGTAGGTAAAGTTTTCTGACATTATATTGTGATGGTTATGTTGTCTGACTGAATATTGTAATGGCAAAGTTGTCTGACTGAATGTTTTGATGGTAAAGTTGTCTGACTGAATGTTGTGATGGTTAGGTTGTCTGACTGAATATTGTGATGGTTATGTTGTCTGACCTAATGTTGTGACGGTAAAGTTGTCTGACTGAATATTGTGATTGTAAAGTTGTCTGACTGAATGTTGTAATGCCAAAGTTGTCTGACTGAATGTCGTGATGGTAAGGTTCTCTAAAAAATGTTGTGATGATTAAGTTGTCTAACTGAATATTGTGATGGTATTCTTGTCTGATTGAATATTGTGATGCTGAGTTGTGTGACTGAATGTTGTGATGGTAAGGTTGTCTTACTGAATATTGTGATGGATAAGCTTTCAGACTGAATTTTGTGATGGTAAAGATGTCTGAAGGTCATGATTACAATGTTGTCTGACTGAATAGTGTGATGGAAATGTTGTCTGACTGAATGTTGTGTAGGTAAATTTTTCTGACATTATATTGTGATGGTTATGTTGTCTGACTGAATATTGTAATGGCAAAGTTGTCTGACTGAATGTTTTGATGGTAAAGTTGTCTAAAAAATGTTGTGATGGTAATGTTGTCTGACCTAATATTGTGATGGTGAAGTTTTCTGACTGAATGTTGGGATGGTAAAGTTGTCTGACTGAATGTTGGGATGGTAAAGTTGTCTGATTGAATATTGTGATGGTAAAGTTGTCTGCATGTTGTGATGGTAAAGTTGTCTGACTGAATGTTGTGATGGTAATGTTGTCTGACCTAATATTGTGATGGTAAAGTTGTCTGACTGAATGTTGTAATGGTAAAGTTGTCTGTCTGAATGTTGTGATGGTAATGTTGTCTGACTGAATATTGTGATGGAAAGGTTATCTGACTGAATGTTGTGATGGTAAAGTTGTCTGAATGAATATTGTGATGGTAAAGTTGTTTGACTGAATATTGTGATGGTAAAGTTGTCTATCTGAATGTTGTAATGGTAAAGTTGTCTGACTGAATGTTGTGATGGTAAAGTTGTCTAAAAAAAAGTTGTGATGATGAGATTGTGTGACTGAATATTGTGATGGTATTCTTGTCTGATTGAAGATTGTGATGGTAAAGTTGTCTGAATGTTGTGATGGTAAAGTTGTCTGACTCAATGTTGTGATGGTAATGTTGTCTGACCTAATATTGTGATGGTAAAGTAGTCTGACTGAATGTTGTGATGGTGGTGTTGTATGACTGAATGTTGGGATGGTAAAGTTGTCTGATTGAATGTTGGGATGGTAAAGTTCTCTTTCTGAATGTTGGGATGGTAAAGTTGTCTTTCTGAATTTTGTGACGCTTAGGTTGTCTGACTGATTGTTGTGATAGTATATTGTCTGACTGAACGCTGTGATGGTAGTGTTGTCTGATTGAATATTGTGATGGTAAATTGTCTGAATGTCATGATGGTAAAGTTGCCTGACTGAATGTTGTGATGGTAATGTTGTCTGACTGAATATTGTGATGGAAAGGTTATCTGACTGAATGTTGGGGTGGTAAAGTTGTCTGAATGAATATTGTATTGGTAAAGTTGTTTGACTGAATATTGTGATGGTAAAGTTGTCTGACTGAATGTTGTGATGGTAAAGTTGTCTAAAAAATGTTGTGATGATGAGGTTGTCTGACTGAATATTGTGATGGTATTCTTGTCTGACTGAATATTGTGATTGTAAAGTTGTCTGACTGAATGTTGTTATGGCAATGTTGTCTGACTGAATGTTTTGATGGTAAAGTTGTCTGAATGTCGTGATGGTAAAGTTGTCTGACTGAATATTGTGATGGTAATGTTGTCTGAACTAATATTGTGATGTAATTTTGTCTGACTGAATGTTGGGATGGTAAAGTTGTCTGACTGAATGTTGGGATGGTAAAGTTGTCTTTCTGAATGTTGGGATGGTAAAGTTGTCTGACTGAATATTTTGATGGTATCTTGTCTGATTGAATATTATGATGGTAAAGTTGTCTGAATGTTGTGATGGTAAAGTTGTCTGAAAAAATGTTGTGACGGCGAAGTTGACTGATCTAATGTTGTAATGGTAAAGTTTTCTGACTGAATTTTGTGATGGTAATGTTGTCTGACTGAATATTGTGATGGAAAGGTTATCTGACTGAATGTCGTGATGGTAAAGTTGTCTAAAAAATGTTGTGATGATGAGGTTGTCTGACTGAATATTGTGATGGTATTCTTGTCTGATTGAACATTGTGATGGTAATGTTGTCTGAATGTTGTGATGGTAAAGTTGTCTGACTAAATGTTGTGATGGTATTGTTGTCTGACCTAATATTGTGATGGTAAAGTTGTCTGACTGAATGTTGTGACATTATGTTGTCTGACTGAATGTTGTGATGGTAAAGTTGTCTGACTGAATGTTGGGATTGTAAAGTTGTCTCACTGAATGTAGGGATGGTAAAGTTGTCTGACTGAATGTAGGGATGGTAAAGTTGTCTGACTGAATATTGTGATGGTTTTCTTGTCTGATTGAATATTGTGATGGTAAAGTTGTCTCAATGTTGTGATGGTAAAGTTGTCTGACTGAATGATGTGATGGTGGAGTTGTCTGACTGAATATTGTGATGGTAAAGTTGTCTGTCTGAATGTTGTGATGGTAAAGTTGTCTGACCGAATGTTGGAGTGGTAAAGTTGTCTTACTGAATGTTGGGATGGTAAAGTTGTCTAACTAAATGTTGTGATGGTAAGGTTGTTTGATTGAATATTGTGATGGTAAGTTGTCTGACTGAATATTGTGATGGTAAAGCTCTCTGACTGAATATTGTGATGGTAAAGTTGTGTTACTGAATGTTGTGATGGTAAAGTTGCCTGACTGAATATTGTGATGGTAAAGCTTTCAGACTGAATTTTGTGATTGTAAAGATGTCTGATATTATATTGTGATGGTTAAGTTGTCTGACTGAATATTGTAATGGCAAAGTTGTCTGACTGGATATTGTGATGGTAAAGTTGTCCGAATGTTGTGATGGTAAAGTTTTCTGATTGAATGTTGTGATGGTAATGTTGTCTGACCTAATATTGTGATGGTAAAGTTTTCTGACTGAATGTTGGGATGGTAAAGTTGTCTGACTGAATGTTGGGATGGTAAAGTTGTCTGACTGAATGTTGTGATGGTAATGTTGTTTGATTGAATATTGTGATGGTAAGTTGTCTGATTGAATATTGTGATGGGAATGTTGTCTGACTGAATATTGTGTTGGTAAAGCTTTCAGACTGAATATTGTGATGGTAAAGTTCTCTGACTGAATACTGTGATGGAAAAGTTGTCTGACTGAATATTGTAATGGAAAAGTTGTCTGACTCAATGTTGTGATGGTAAAGTTGTTTAAACATTTTTGTGATAATGTAATTGTCTGACTGAATATTGTGATGGTATTTTTGTCTTATTGCATATTGTGATGGTAAAGTTGTCTGAATGTCATGATGGTAAAGTTGTCTGACTGAATGTTGTGATGGTAGAGTTGTCTGACTGAATGTTGTGATGGTAAAGTTGTCTGACTGAATGTTGTGATGGTAAGGTTGTCTGACTGAATATTGTGATGGTAATGTTTTCTGACTGAATGTTGGGATGGTAAAGTTGTCTGACTGAATGTTGGGATGGTAAAGTTGTCTGACTGAATGTTGGGATGGTAAAGTTGTCTGACTGAATGTTGTGATGGTAATGTTGTTTGATTGAATATTGTGTTGGTAAGTTGTCTGACTGAATATTGTGATGGTAAAGTTGTGTGACTGAATTGTGTGATGGGAATGTTGTCTGACTGAACATTGTGTTGGTAAAGCTTTCAGACTGAATTTTGTGATGGTAAAGATGTCTGAAGGTCATGATTGGAAAGTTGTCTGACTGAATATTGTGATGGTAAAGTTGTCTGACTGAAAATTGTGATGGAAAAGTTGTCTGACTCAATATTGTAATGGAAAAGTTGTCTGACTCAATGTTGTGATGGTAAGGTTGTCTGACTGAATATTGTGATGGTAATGTTTTCTGACTTAATGTTGTGATGGTGGAGTTGTCTGACTGACTATTGTGATGGTAGAGTTGTCTGACTGAAAGTTCGGATGGTAAAGTTGTCTGACTGAATGTTGTGTAGGTAAAGTTTTCTGACATTATATTGTGATGGTTATGTTGTCTGACTGAATATTGTAATGGCAAAGTTGTCTGACTGAATGTTTTGATGGTAAAGTTGTCTGACTGAATGTTGTGATGGTTAGGTTGTCTGACTGAATATTGTGATGGTTATGTTGTCTGACCTAATGTTGTGACGGTAAAGTTGTCTGACTGAATATTGTGATTGTAAAGTTGTCTGACTGAATGTTGTAATGCCAAAGTTGTCTGACTGAATGTCGTGATGGTAAGGTTCTCTAAAAAATGTTGTGATGATTAAGTTGTCTAACTGAATATTGTGATGGTATTCTTGTCTGATTGAATATTGTGATGGTGAGTTGTGTGACTGAATGTTGTGATGGTAAGGTTGTCTTACTGAATATTGTGATGGTAAAGCTTTCAGACTGAATTTTGTGATGGTAAAGATGTCTGAAGGTCATGATTACAATGTTGTTTGACTGAATATTGTGATGGAAATGTTGTCTGACTGAATGTTGTGTAGGTACATTTTTCTGACATTATATTGTGATGGTTATGTTGTCTGACTGAATATTGTAATGGCAAAGTTGTCTGACTGAATGTTTTGATGGTAAAGTTTTCTAAAAAATGTTGTGATGGTAATGTTGTCTGACCTAATATTGTGATGGTGAAGTTTTCTGACTGAATGTTGGGATGGTAAAGTTGTCTGACTGAATGTTGGGATGGTAAAGTTGTCTGATTGAATATTGTGATGGTAAAGTTGTCTGCATGTTGTGATGGTAAAGTTGTCTGACTGAATGTTGTGATGGTAATGTTTCTGAATGAATATTTTGATGGTAAAGTTGTCTGACTGAATATTGTGATGGTGAAGTTTTGTGACTGAATGTTGTGATGGGAATGTTGTCTGACTGAATATTGTGTTGGTAAATAATAATAATAATAATAATAATAATAATAATAATAATAATAATAAAGCTTTCAGACTGAATTTTGTGATGGTAAAGATGTCTGAAGGTAATGATTGGAAAGTTGTCTGACTGAATATTGTGATGGTAAAGTTGTCTGACTGAAAATTGTGATGGAAAAGTTGTCTGACTCAATATTGTAATGGAAAAGTTGTCTGACTCAATGTTGTGATGGTAAGGTTGTCTGACTGAATATTGTGATGGTAATGTTTTCTGACTTAATGTTGTGATGGTGGAGTTGTCTGACTGACTATTGTGATGGTAGAGTTGTCTGACTGAAAGTTCGGATGGTAAAGTTGTCTGACTGAATGTTGTGTAGGTAAAGTTTTCTGACATTATATTGTGATGGTTATGTTGTCTGACTGAATATTGTAATGGCAAAGTTGTCTGACTGAATGTTTTGATGGTAAAGTTGTCTGACTGAATGTTGTGATGGTTAGGTTGTCTGACTGAATATTGTGATGGTTATGTTGTCTGACCTAATGTTGTGACGGTAAAGTTGTCTGACTGAATATTGTGATTGTAAAGTTGTCTGACTGAATGTTGTAATGCCAAAGTTGTCTGACTGAATGTTGTGATGGTAAGGTTCTCTAAAAAATGTTGTGATGATTAAGTTGTCTAACTGAATATTGTGATGGTATTCTTGTCTGATTGAATATTGTGATGGTGAGTTGTGTGACTGAATGTTGTGATGGTAAGGTTGTCTTACTGAATATTGTGATGGTAAAGCTTTCAGACTGAATTTTGTGATGGTAAAGATGTCTGAAGGTCATGATTACAATGTTGTCTGACTGAATATTGTGATGGAAATGTTGTCTGACTGAATGTTGTGTAGGTAAATTTTTCTGACATTATATTGTGATGGTTATGTTGTCTGACTGAATATTGTAATGGCAAAGTTGTCTGACTGAATGTTTTGATGGTAAAGTTGTCTAAAAAATGTTGTGATGGTAATGTTGTCTGACCTAATATTGTGATGGTGAAGTTTTCTGACTGAATGTTGGGATGGTAAAGTTGTCTGACTGAATGTTGGGATGGTAAAGTTGTCTGATTGAATATTGTGATGGTAAAGTTGTCTGCATGTTGTGATGGTAAAGTTGTCTGACTGAATGTTGTGATGGTAATGTTGTCTGAATGAATATTGTGATGGTAAAGTTGTCTGACTGAATATTGTGATGGTGAAGTTTTGTGACTGAATGTTGTGATGGGAATGTTGTCTGACTGAATATTGTGTTGGTAAATAATAATAATAATAATAATAATAATAATAATAATAATAATAATAATAATAATAATAATAATAAAGCTTTCAGACTGAATTTTGTGATGGTAAAGATGTCTGAAGGTCATGATTGGAAAGTTGTCTAACTGAATATTGTGATGGAAAAGTTGTCTGACTGAATGTTGTGATGGTTAAGTTTTCTGACTGAATATTGTGATGGTGAAGTTGTCTGACTGAATATTGTGATGGTAAAGTTGTCTGACTGAATATTGTAATGGAAAAGTTGTCTGACTCAATGTTGTGATGGTAAAGTTGTCTAAACATTTTTGTGATAATGTAATTGTCTGACTGTATATTGTGATGGTATTCTTGTCTGATTAAATATTTTGATGGTAAAGTTGTCTGAATATCATGATGGTAAAGTTGTCTGACTGAATGTTGTGATGGTCGAGTTGTCTGACTGAATGTTGTGATGGTAAAGTTGTCTGACTGAATATTGTGATGGTAATGTTTTCTTACTTAATGTTGTGATGGTGGAGTTGTCTGACTGAATATTGTGATGTTAGAGTTGTCTGACTGAAAGTTGGGATGGTAAAGTTGTCTGAGTGAATATTGTGATAGTAAATTCTGACTGAACATTGTGATGGTAGGGTTATCTGACTTAATATTGTGATGGAAAATTATCTGACTGAATGTTGTGATGGTAAAGTTGTCCGACTGATTGTTGTGAGAGTAAATTGTCTGACTGAACGTTGTGATGGTGAAGTTGTCTGACTGAATGTTGTGATGATAAAGTTATCTAAAAAATGTTGTGCTGATAAAGTTGTCTGACTGAATAGTGTGATGGTATTCTTGTGTGATTGAAAATTGTGATGGTAAAGTTGTCTGAATGTCGTGATGGTAAAGTTGTCTGACTGAATGTTGTGATGGTCATGTTGTCTGACCTAATATTGTGATGTTATTTTGTCTGACTGAATGTTGTGACGGTTATGTTGTCTGACTGAATGTTGTGATGGTAGTGTTGTATGACAGAATGTTGGGATGGTAAAGTTGTCTGACTGAATGTTGGGATGGTAAAGTTGTCTTTCTGAATGTTGGGATGGTAATGTTGTCTGACTGAATATTGTGATGGTATTCTTGTTTGATTGAATATTGTGATGGTAAAGTTGTCTGAATGTTGTGATGGTAAAATTGTCTGAAAGAATGTTGTGATGGCAAGTTGACTGAAATAATATTGTGATGGTAAAGTTGTCTGACTGAATGTTGTGACGGTTATGTTGTCTGACTGAATGTTGTGATGGTAAAGTTGTCCAACTGAATGTTGGGATGGTAAAGTTGTCTTACTGAATGTTGGGATGGTAAAGTTGTCTGACTGAATGTTGTGTTGGTAAGGTTGTTTGATTTAATATTGTGATGTTAAAGGTGTCTGAATGAATATTGTGATGGTAAAGTTGTTTGACTGAATATTGTGACGTTATGTTGTCTGACTGAATGTTGTGATGATAAAGTTGTCTGACTGACTATTGTGATGCTATCCTTGTCTGATTGAATATTGTGATGTTAATGTTGTCTCAATGATGTAATGGTAAAGTTGTCTGACTGAATGATGTGATGGTGGAGTTGTCTGACCTAATATTGTGATGGTAAAGTTGTCTGACTGAATGTTGTGACGGTTATGTTGTCTGACTGAATGTTGTGATGGTAAAGTTGTCTGACTGAATGTTGGGATGGTAAAGTTTTCTTTCTGAATGTTGGGATGGTAAAGTTGTCTGACTGAATGTTGCGATGGTAAGTTGTCTAAAAAAATGATGTGATGATAAGGTTGTCTGACTGAATACTGTGATGGTATTCTTGTCTGATTGAACATTGTGATGGTATTGTTGTCTGAATGTCGTGATGGTAAAGTTGTCTGACTCAATGTTGTGATGGTCATGTTGTCTGACCTAATATTGTGATGTTATTTTGTCTGACTGAATGTTGTGACGGTTATGTTGTCTGACTGAATGTTGTGATGGTAGTATTGTATGACAGAATGTTGGGATGGTAAAGTTGTCTGACTGAATGTTGGGATGGTAAAGTTGTCTTTCTGAATGTTGGGATGGTAATGTTGTCTGACTGAATATTGTGATGGTATTCTTGTCTGATTGAATATTGTGATGGTAAAGTTGTCTGAATGTTGTGATGGCAAAATTGTCTGAAAGAATGTTGTGATGGCAAGTTGACTGAAATAATATTGTGATGGTAAAGTTGTCTGACTGAATGTTGTGATGGTTATGTTGTCTGACTGAATGTTGTGATGGTAAAGTTGTCCAACTGAATGTTGGGATGGTAAAATTGTCTTACTGAATGTTGGGATGGTAAAGTTGTCTGACTGAATGTTGTGTTGGTAAGGTTGTTTGATTTAATATTGTGATGGTAAAGTTGTCTGACTGAATATTGTGATGGTAAAGCTGTCTGGCTGAATATTGTGATTGTAAAGTTGTGTGACTGAATGTTTTGATGGTAAAGTTGTCTGACTGAATATTGTGATGGTAAAGCTTTCAGACTGAATTTTGTGATGGTAAAGATATTTGAAGGTCATGATTGGAAAGTTGTCTGACTGAATATTGTGATGGAAAGGTGTCTGAATGAATATTGTGATGGTAAAGTTGTCTGACTGAATTTTGTGACGGTTATGTTGTCTGACTGAATGTTGTGATGGTAAAGTTGTTTGACTGAATATTGTGACGTTATGTTGTCTGACTGAATGTTGTGATGATAAAGTTGTCTGACTGACTATTGTGATGCTATCCTTGTCTGATTGAATATTGTGATGTTAATGTTGTCTCAATGATGTAATGGTAAAGTTGTCTGACTGAATGATGTGATGGTGGAGTTGTCTGACCTAATATTGTGATGGTAAAGTTGTCTGACTGAATTTTGTGACGGTTATGTTGTCTGACTGAATGTTGTGATGGTAAAGTTGTCTGACTGAATGTTGGGATGGTAAAGATTTCAGACTGAATTTTGTGATGGTAAAGATATTTTAAGGTCATGATTGGAAAGTTGTCTGACTGAATATTGTGATGGAAAGGTTATCTGACTGAATGTTGTGATGGTAAAGGTGTCTGAATTAATATTGTGATGGTAAAGTTGTCTGACTGAATATTGTGATGCTATTCTTGTCTGATTGAATACTGTGATGTTAATGTTGTCTCAATGATGTAATGGTAAAGTTGTCTGACTGAATCATGTGACGGTTATGTTGTCTGACTGAATGTTGTGATGGTAAAGTTGTCTGACTGAATTTTGTGACGGTTATGTTGTCTGACTGAATGTTGTGATGGTAAAGTTGTCTGACTGAATGTTGTGACGGTTATGTTGTCTGACTGAATGTTGTGATGGTAAAGTTGTCTGACTGAATGTTGGGATGGTAAAGTTGTCTGACTGAATGTTGGGATGGTAAAGTTTTCTTACTGAATGTTGGGATGGTAAAGTTGTCTGACTGAATGTTGCGATGGTAAGTTGTCTAAAAAATGATGTGATGATAAGGTTGTCTGACTGAATACTGTGATGGTATTCTTGTCTGATTGAACATTGTGATGGTATTGTTGTCTGAATGTCGTGATGGTAAAGTTGTCTGAATGTTGTGATGGTAAAATTGTCTGAAAGAATGTTGTGATGGCAAGTTGACTGAAATAATATTGTGATGGTAAAGTTGTCTGACTGAATGTTGTGACGGTTATGTTGTCTGACTGAATGTTGTGATGGTAAAGTTGTCCAACTGAATGTTGGGATGGTAAAATTGTCTTACTGAATGTTGGGATGGTAAAGTTGTCTGACTGAATGTTGTGTTGGTAAGGTTGTTTGATTTAATATTGTGATGGTAAAGTTGTCTGACTGAATATTGTGATGGTAAAGCTGTCTGGCTGAATATTGTGATGGTAAAGTTGTGTGACTGAATGTTTTGATGGTAAAGTTGTCTGACTGAATATTGTGATGGTAAAGCTTTCAGACTGAATTTTGTGATGGTAAAGATATTTGAAGGTCATGATTGGAAAGTTGTCTGACTGAATATTGTGATGGAAAGGTTATCTGACTCAATGTTGTGATGGTAAAGGTGTCTGAATGAATATTGTGATGGTAAAGTTGTTTGACTGAATATTGTGATGTTATGTTGTCTGACTGAATGTTGTGATGGTAGTGTTGTATGACAGAATGTTGGGATGGTAAAGTTGTCTGACTGAATGTTGGGATGGTAATGTTGTCTGACTGAATATTGTGATGGTATTCTTGTCTGATTGAATATTGTGATGGTAAAGTTGTCTGAATGTTGTGATGGTAAAATTGTCTGAAAGAATGTTGTGATGGAAAGTTGACTGAAATAATATTGTGATGGTAATGTTGTCTGACTGAATGTTGTGACGGTTATGTTGTCTGACTGAATGTTGTGATGGTAAAGTTTTCCAACTGAATGTTGGGATGGTAAAATTGTCTTACTGAATGTTGGGATGGTAAAGGTGTCTGACTGAATGTTGTGTTGGTAAGGTTGTTTGATTTAATATTGTGATGGTAAAGTTGTCTGAGTGAATATTGTGATGGTAAAGCTGTCTGGCTGAATATTGTGATGGTAAAGTTGTGTGACTGAATGTTTTGATGGTAAAGTTGTCTGACTGAATATTGTGATGGTAAAGCTTTCAGACTGAATTTTGTGATGGTAAAGATATTTGAAGGTCATGATTGGAAAGTTGTCTGACTGAATATTGTGATGGAAAGGTTATCTGACTGAATGTTGTGATGGTAAAGGTGTCTGAATGAATATTGTGATGGTAAAGTTGTTTGACTGAATATTGTGACGTTATGTTGTCTGACTGAATGTTGTGATGATAAAGTTGTCTCACTGACTATTGTGATGCTATCCTTGTCTGATTGAATATTGTGATGTTAATGTTGTCTCAATGATGTAATGGTAAAGTTGTCTGACTGAATGATGTGATGGTGGAGTTGTCTGACCTAATATTGTGATGGTAAAGTTGTCTGACTGAATTTTGTGACGGTTATGTTGTCTGACTGAATGTTGTGATGGTAAAGTTGTTTGACTGAATATTGTGACGTTATGTTGTCTGACTGAATGTTGTGATGATAAAGTTGTCTGACTGACTATTGTGATGCTATCCTTGTCTGATTAAATATTGTTATGTTAATGTTGTCTCAATGATGTAATGGTAAAGTTGTCTGACTGAATGATGTGATGGTGGAGTTGTCTGACCTAATATTGTGATGGTAAAGTTGTCTGACTGAATTTTGTGACGGTTATGTTGTCTGACTGAATGTTGTGATGGTAAAGTTGTCTGACTGAATGTTGGGATGGTAAAGATTTCAGACTGAATTTTGTGATGGTAAAGATATTTTAAGGTCATGATTGGAAAGTTGTCTGACTGAATGTTGTGATGGTAAAGGTGTCTGAATTAATATTGTGATGGTAAAGTTGTCTGACTGAATATTGTGATGCTATTCTTGTCTGATTGAATACTGTGATGTTAATGTTGTCTCAATGATGTAATGGTAAAGTTGTCTGACTGAATGATGTGATGGTGGAGTTGTCTGACCTAATATTGTGATGGTAAAGTTGTCTGACTGAATTTTGTGATGGTTATGTTGTCTGACTGAATGTTGTGATGGTAAAGTTGTCTGACTGAATGTTGTGACGGTTATGTTGTCTGACTGAATGTTGTGATGGTAAAGTTGTCTGACTGAATGTTGGGATGGTAAAGTTGTCTGACTGAATGTTGGGATGGTAAAGTTTTCTTACTGAATGTTGGGATGGTAAAGTTGTCTGACTGAATGTTGCGATGGTAAGTTGTCTAAAAAATGATGTGATGATAAGGTTGTCTGACTGAATACTGTGATGGTATTCTTGTCTGATTGAACATTGTAATGGTAAAGTTGTCTGACTCAATGTTGTGATGGTCATGTTGTCTGACCTAATATTGTGATGTTATTTTGTCTGACTGAATGTTGTGACGGTTATGTTGTCTGACTGAATGTTGTGATGGTAGTGTTGTATGACAGAATGTTGGGATGGTAAAGTTGTCTGACTGAATGTTGGGATGGTAAAGTTGTCTTTCTGAATGTTGGGATGGTAATGTTGTCTGACTGAATATTGTGATGGTATTCTTGTCTGATTGAATATTGTGATGGTAAAGTTGTCTGAATGTTGTGATGGTAAAATTGTCTGAAAGAATGTTGTGATGGTAAGTTGACTGAAATAATATTGTGATGGTAAAGTTGTCTGACTGAATGTTGTGACGGTTATGTTGTCTGACTGAATGTTGTGATGGTAAAGTTGTCCAACTGAATGTTGGGATGGTAAAATTGTCTTACTGAATGTTGGGATGGTAAAGTTGTCTGACTGAATGTTGTGTTGGTAAGGTTGTTTGATTTAATATTGTGATGGTAAAGTTGTCTGACTGAATATTGTGATGGTAAAGCTGTCTGGCTAAATATTGTGATGGTAAAGTTGTGTGACTGAATGTTTTGATGGTAAAGTTGTCTGACTGAATATTGTGATGGTAAAGCTTTCAGACTGCATTTTGTGATGGTAAAGGTGTCTGAATGACTATTGTGATGGTAAAGTTGTTTGACTGAATATTGTGACATTATGTTGTCTGACTGAATGTTGTGATGATAAAGTTGTCTGACTGACTATTGTGATGCTATCCTTGTCTGATTGAATATTGTGATGTTAATGTTGTCTCAATGATGTAATGGTAAAGTTGTCTGACTGAATGATGTGATGGTGGAGTTGTCTGACCTAATATTGTGATGGTAAAGTTGTCTGACTGAATTTTGTGACGGTTATGTTGTCTGACTGAATGTTGTGATGGTAAAGTTGTCTGACTGAAAGTTGGGATGGTAAAGCTTTCAGACTGAATTTTGTGATGGTAAAGATATTTGAAGGTCATGATTGGAAAGTTGTCTGACTGAATATTGTGATGGAAAGGTTATCTGACTGAATGTTGTGATGGTAAAGGTGTCTGAATGAATATTGTGATGGTAAAGTTGTCTGACTGAATATTGTGATGCTATCCTTGTCTGATTGAATATTGTGATGTTAATGTTGTCTCAATGATGTAATGGTAAAGTTGTCTGACTGAATGATGTGATGGTGGAGTTGTCTGACCTAATATTGTGATGGTAAAGTTGTCTGACTGAATGTTGTGACGGTTATGTTGTCTGACTGAATGTTGTGATGGTAAAGTTGTCTGACTGAATGTTGGGATGGTAAAGTTGTCTGTCTGAATGTTGGGATGGTAAAGTTTTCTTACTGAATGTTGGGATGGTAAAGTTGTCTGACTGAATGTTGCAATGGTAAGTTGTCTAAAAAATGATGTGATGATAAGGTTGTCTGACTGAATACTGTGATGGTATTCTTGTCTGATTGAACATTGTGATGGTATTGTTGTCTGAATGTCGTGATGGTAAAGTTGTCTGACTCAATGTTGTGATGGTAATGTTGTCTGACCTAATATTGTGATGTAAAGTTGTCTGACTGAATGTTGTGACGTTATGTTGTCTGACTGAATGTTGTGATGGTAAAGTTGTTTGACTGAATATTGTGATGGTATTCTTGTCTGATTGAATATTGTGATGTTAATGTTGTCTCAATGTTGTAATGGTAAAGTTGTCTGACTGAATGATGTGATGGTGGAGTTGTCTGACCTAATATTGTGATAGAGAGGTTGTTTGACTGAATATTGTGATGGCAAAGTTGTCTATCTGAATGTTGTGATGGTAAAGTTGTCTGACATTATATTGTGATGTAAAGTTGTCTGACTGAATGTTGTAATGGCAAAGTTGTCTGACTGAATGTTGTGATGTTAAAGTTGTCTAACAAATGTTGTGATGGTAATGTTGTCTGACCTAATATTGTGATGGTAAAGTTGTCTGACTGAATGTTTGACGTTATGTTGTCTGACTGAATGTTGTGATGGTAAAGTTGTCTGACTGAATGTTGTGATGTTAAATTTGTCTAACAAATGTTGTGATGGTAATGTTGTCTGACCTAATATTGTGTTGGTAAAGTTGTCTGACTGAATGTTTTGACGTTATGTTGTCTGACTGAATGTTGTGATGGTAAAGTTGTCTGACTGAATGTTGGGATGGTAAATTTGTCTGACTTAATATTGTGATGGTAAAGTTGTCTGACTGAATATTGTGATGGTAAAGCTTTCAGACTGAATTTTGTGATGGTAAAGATATCTGAAGGTCATGATTGGAAGGTTTTCTGACTGAATGTTGTGATGGTAAGTTGTCTGAATGAATATTGTGATGGTGAAGTTGTTTGAATGAATATTGTGATGGCAAAGTTGTCTATCTGAATGTTGTGATGGTAAAGTTGTCTGACATTATATTGTGATGTAAAGTTGTCTGACTGAATGTTGTAATGGCAAAGTTGTCTGACTGAATGTTGTGATGTTAAAGTTGTCTAACAAATGTTGTGATGGTAATGTTGTCTGACCTAATATTGTGATGGTAAAGTTGTCTGACTGAATGTTTGACGTTATGTTGTCTGACTGAATGTTGTGATGGTAAAGTTGTCTGACTGAATGTTGTGATGTTAAATTTGTCTAACAAATGTTGTGATGGTAATGTTGTCTGACCTAATATTGTGTTGGTAAAGTTGTCTGACTGAATGTTTTGACGTTATGTTGTCTGACTGAATGTTGTGATGGTAAAGTTGTCTGACTGAATGTTGGGATGGTAAATTTGTCTGACTTAATATTGTGATGGTAAAGTTGTCTGACTGAATATTGTGATGGTAAAGCTTTCAGACTGAATTTTGTGATGGTAAAGATATCTGAAGGTCATGATTGGAAGGTTTTCTGACTGAATGTTGTGATGGTAAGGTGTCTGAATGAATATTGTGATGGTGAAGTTGTTTGAATGAATATTGTGACGTTATGTTGTCTGACTGAATGTTGTGATGGTAAAGTTGTCTGACTGAATATTGTGATGCTATTCTTGTCTGATTGAATATTGTGATGTTAATGTTGTCTCAATGATGTAATGGTAAAGTTGTCTGACTGAATGATGTGATGGTGGAGTTTTCTGACCTAATATTGTGATGGTAAAGTTGTCTGACTGAATGTTGTGATGGTTATGTTGTCTGACTGAATGTTGTGATGGTAAAGTTGTCTGACTGAATGTTGGGATGGTAAAGTTGTCTGACTGAATGTTGGGATGGTAAAGTTGTCTTACTGAATGTTGGGATGGTAAAGTTGTCTGACTGAATGTTGCGATGGTAAGTTGTCTGACTGAATATTGTGATGGTAAAGCTGTCTAAAAAATGTTGTGATGATAAGGTTGTCTGACTCAATAATGTGATGGTATTCTTGTCTTATTGAACATTGTGATGGTATTGTTGTCTGAAATGTCGTGATGGTAAAGTTGTCTGACTCAATGTTGTGATGGTAATGTTGTCTGACCTAATATTGTGATGGTAAAGTTGTCTGACTGAATGTTGTGACGTTATGTTGTCTGACTGAATGTTATGATGGTAAAGTTGTCTGACTGAATATTGTGATGGTATTCTTGTCTGATTGAATATTGTGATGTTAATGTTGTCTCAATGTTGTAATGGTAAAGTTGTCTGACTCAATGTTGTGATGGTAATGTTGTCTGACCTAATATTGTGATGTAAAGTTGTCTGACTGAATGTTGTGACGTTATGTTGTCTGACTGAATGTTGTGATGGTAAAGTTGTTTGACTGAATATTGTGATGGTATTCTTGTCTGATTGAATATTGTGATGTTAATGTTGTCTCAATGTTGTAATGGCAAAGTTGTCTATCTGAATGTTGTGATGGTAAAGTTGTCTGACATTATATTGTGATGTAAAGTTGTCTGACTGAATGTTGTAATGGCAAAGTTGTCTGACTGAATGTTGTGATGTTAAAGTTGTCTAACAAATGTTGTGATGGTAATGTTGTCTGACCTAATATTGTGATGGTAAAGTTGTCTGACTGAATGTTTGACGTTATGTTGTCTGACTGAATGTTGTGATGGTAAAGTTGTCTGACTGAATGTTGTGATGTTAAATTTGTCTAACAAATGTTGTGATGGTAATGTTGTCTGACCTAATATTGTGTTGGTAAAGTTGTCTGACTGAATGTTTTGACGTTATGTTGTCTGACTGAATGTTGTGATGGTAAAGTTGTCTGACTGAATGTTGGGATGGTAAATTTGTCTGACTTAATATTGTGATGGTAAAGTTGTCTGACTGAATATTGTGATGGTAAAGCTTTCTTACTGAATTTTGTGATGGTAAAGATATCTGAAGGTCATGATTGGAAGGTTTTCTGACTGAATGTTGTGATGGTAAAGGTGTCTGAATGAATATTGTGATGGTGAAGTTGTTTGAATGAAAATTGTGACGTTATGTTGTCTGACTGAATGTTGTGATGGTAAAGTTGTCTGACTGAATATTGTGATGCTATTCTTGTCTAATTGAATATTGTGATGTTAATGTTGTCTCAATGATGTAATGGTAAAGTTGTCTGACTGAATGATGTGATGGTGGAGTTGTCTGACCTAATATTGTGATGGTAAAGTTGTCTGACTGAATGTTGTGATGGTTATGTTGTCTGACTGAATGTTGTGATGGTAAAGTTGTCTGACTGAATGTTGGGATGGTAAAGTTGTCTGACTGAATGTTGGGATGGTAAAGTTGTCTTACTGAATGTTGGGATGGTAAAGTTGTCTGACTGAATGTTGCGATGGTAAGTTGTCTGACTGAATATTGTGATGGTAAAGCTGTCAAAAAAATGTTGTGATGATAAGGTTGTCTGACTCAATAATGTGATGGTATTCTTGTCTTATTGAACATTGTGATGGTATTGTTGTCTGAAATGTCGTGATGGTAAAGTTGTCTGACTCAATGTTGTGATGGTAATGTTGTCTGACCTAATATTGTGATGGTAAAGTTGTCTGACTGAATGTTGTGACGTTATGTTGTCTGACTGAATGTTATGATGGTAAAGTTGTCTGACTGAATATTGTGATGGTATTCTTGTCTGATTGAATATTGTGATGTTAATGTTGTCTCAATGTTGTAATGGTAAAGTTGTCTGACTGAATGATGTGATGGTGGAGTTGTCTGACCTAATATTGTGATGGTAAAGTTGTTTGACTGAATATTGTAATGGTAAAGTTGTCTGACTGAATGATGTGATGGTGGAGTTGTCTGACCTAATATTGTGATGGTAAAGTTGTCTGACTGAATGTTGTGATGGTTATGTTGTCTGACTGAATGTTGTGATGGTAAAGTTGTCTGACTGAATGTTGGGATGGTAAAGTTGTCTGACTGAATGTTGGGATGGTAAAGTTGTCTTACTGAATGTTGGGATGGTAAAGTTGTCTGACTGAATGTTGCGATGGTAAGTTGTCTGACTGAATATTGTGATGGTAAAGCTGTCTAAAAAATGTTGTGATGATAAGGTTGTCTGACTCAATAATGTGATGGTATTCTTGTCTTATTGAACATTGTGATGGTATTGTTGTCTGAAATGTCGTGATGGTAAAGTTGTCTGACTCAATGTTGTGATGGTAATGTTGTCTGACCTAATATTGTGATGGTAAAGTTGTCTGACTGAATGTTGTGACGTTATGTTGTCTGACTGAATGTTATGATGGTAAAGTTGTCTTACTGAATATTGTGATGGTATTCTTGTCTGATTGAATATTGTGATGTTAATGTTGTCTCAATGTTGTAATGGTAAAGTTGTCTGACTCAATGTTGTGATGGTAATGTTGTCTGAACTAATATTGTGATGTAAAGTTGTCTGACTGAATGTTGTGACGTTATGTTGTCTGACTGAATGTTGTGATGGTAAAGTTGTTTGACTGAATATTGTGATGGTATTCTTGTCTGATTGAATATTGTGATGTTAATGTTGTCTCAATGTTGTAATGGTAAAGTTGTCTGACTGAATGATGTGATGGTGGAGTTGTCTGACCTAATATTGTGATAGAGAGGTTGTTTGACTGAATATTGTGATGGCAAAGTTGTCTATCTGAATGTTGTGATGGTAAAGTTGTCTGACATTATATTGTGATGTAAAGTTGTCTGACTGAATGTTGTAATGGCAAAGTTGTCTGACTGAATGTTGTGATGTTAAAGTTGTCTAACAAATGTTGTGATGGTAATGTTGTCTGACCTAATATTGTGATGGTAAAGTTGTCTGACTGAATGTTTGACGTTATGTTGTCTGACTGAATGTTGTGATGGTAAAGTTGTCTGACTGAATGTTGTGATGTTAAATTTGTCTAACAAATGTTGTGATGGTAATGTTGTCTGACCTAATATTGTGTTGGTAAAGTTGTCTGACTGAATGTTTTGACGTTATGTTGTCTGACTGAATGTTGTGATGGTAAAGTTGTCTGACTGAATGTTGGGATGGTAAATTTGTCTGACTTAATATTGTGATGGTAAAGTTGTCTGACTGAATATTGTGATGGTAAAGCTTTCAGACTGAATTTTGTGATGGTAAAGATATCTGAAGGTCATGATTGGAAGGTTTTCTGACTGAATGTTGTGATGGTAAAGGTGTCTGAATGAATATTGTGATGGTGAAGTTGTTTGAATGAATATTGTGACGTTATGTTGTCTGACTGAATGTTGTGATGGTAAAGTTGTCTGACTGAATATTGTGATGCTATTCTTGTCTGATTGAATATTGTGATGTTAATGTTGTCTCAATGATGTAATGGTGAAGTTGTCTGACTGAATGATGTGATGGTGGAGTTGTCTGACCTAATATTGTGATGGTAAAGTTGTCTGACTGAATGTTGTGATGGTTATGTTGTCTGACTGAATGTTGTGATGGTAAAGTTGTCTGACTGAATGTTGGGATGGTAAAGTTGTCTGACTGAATGTTGGGATGGTAAAGTTGTCTTACTGAATGTTGGGATGGTAAAGTTGTCTGACTGAATGTTGCGATGGTAAATTGTCTGACTGAATATTGTGATGGTAAAGCTGTCTAAAAAATGTTGTGATGATAAGGTTGTCTGACTCAATAATGTGATGGTATTCTTGTCTTATTGAACATTGTGATGGTATTGTTGTCTGAAATGTCGTGATGGTAAAGTTGTCTGACTCAATGTTGTGATGGTAATGTTGTCTGACCTAATATTGTGATGGTAAAGTTGTCTGACTGAATGTTGTGACGTTATGTTGTCTGACTGAATGTTATGATGGTAAAGTTGTCTGACTGAATATTGTGATGGTATTCTTGTCTGATTGAATATTGTGATGTTAATGTTGTCTCAATGTTGTAATGGTAAAGTTGTCTGACTGAATGATGTGATGGTGGAGTTGTCTGACCTAATATTGTGATGGTAAAGTTGTTTGACTGAATATTGTGATGGTAAAGTTGTCTATCTGAATGTTGTGATGGTAAAGTTGTCTGACATTATATTGTGATGTAAAGTTGTCTGACTGAATGTTGTAATGGCAAAGTTGTCTGACTGAATGTTGTGATGTTAAAGTTGTCTAAAAAATGTTGTGATGGTAATGTTGTCTCACCTAATATTGTGATGGTAAGGTTGTCTGACTGAATGTTTTGACGTTATGTTGTCTGACTGAATGTTGTGATGGTAAAGTTGTCTGACTGAATGTTGGGATGGTAAAGTTGTCTGACTGAATATTGTGATGGTATTCTTGTCTGATTGAATATTGTGATGGTAATGTTGTCTCAATGTTGTAATGGTAAAGTTGTCTGACTGAATGATGTGATTGTGGAGTTGTCTGACTGAATATTGTGATGGAAAAGTTGTCTGACTGAATGTTGTGACGGTTATGTTGTCTGACTGAATGTTGTGATGGTAAGTTGTCTGACTGAATATTGTGATGGTAAAGCTGTCTAAAAAATGGTGTGATGATAAGGTTGTCTGACTGAATACTGTGATGGTATTCTTGTCTGATTGAACATTGTGATGGTAAAGTTGTCTGAATGTCGTGATGGTAAAGTTGTCTGACTCAATGTTGTGATGGTAATGTTTTCTGACCTAATATTGTGATGGTAAAGTTGTCTGACTGAATGTTGTGACGTTATGTTGTCTGACTGAATGGTTTGATGGGAACGTTGTCTGACTGAATGTTCGGATGGTAAAGTTGTCTGACTGAATGTTGGGATGGTAAAGTTGTCTGACTGAATGTTGGGATGGTGAAGTTGTCTGACTGAATATTGTGATGGTAAAGCTGTCTGACTGAATTTTGTGATGGTAAAGATGTCTAAAGGTCATGATTGGAAAGTTGTCTGACTGAATATTGTGATGGTAAAGTTGTCTGACTGAAAATTGTGATGGTTAAGTTGTCTACCTGCAAATTGTGATGGTTAAGTTGTCTGACTGAATATTGTGATGGTGAAGTTGTTTGACTAAATATTGTGATGGTAAAGTTGTCTATCTGAATGTTGTGATTGTAAAGTTGTCTGACTTAATATTGTGACGGTAAAGTTGTCTGACAATATTGTGATTGTAAAGTTGTCAGAATGACTGTTGTAATGGCAAAGTTATCTGACTAAATATTGTAATGGCAAAGTTGTGTGACTGAATGTTGTGATGGTAAAGTTGTCTAAAAAAATTGTGATGATGATGTTGTCTGACTGAATATTGTGATGGTATTCTTGTCTGATTGAATATTGTTATGGTAAAGTTGTCTGAATGTCGTGATGTTAAAGCTGTTTGACTGAATATTGTGATGGTAAAGTTGTCTGACTGAATGTTGGGATGGTAAAGTTGTCTTACTGAATGTTGTGATGGTAAAGTTGTCTGACTGAATGTTGCGATGGTAAGTTGTCTGACTGAATATTGTGATGGTAAAGCCGTCTAAAAAATGTTGTGATGATCAATCAATCAATCAATTTTATTTTATATAGCCCTTCTTACATCAGCTAATATCTCGAAGTGCTGTACAGAAACCCAGCCTAAAACCCCAAACAGCTAGTAATGCAGGTGTAGAAGCACGGTGGCTAGGAAAAACTCCCTAGAAAGGCAAAACCTAGGAAGAAACCTAGAGAGGAACCAGGCTATGAGGGGTGGCCAGTCCTCTTCTGGCTGTGCCGGGTGGAGATTATAACAGAACCATGCCAAGATGTTCAAAAATGTTCATAAGTGACAAGCATGGTCAAATAATAATCAGGAATAAATCTCAGTTGGCTTTTCATAGCCGATCATTAGAGTTTAAAACAGCAGGTCTGGGACAGGTAGGGGTTCCATAACCGCAGGCAGAACAGTTTAAACTGGAATAGCAGCAAGGCCAGGCGGACTGGGGACAGCAAGGAGTCACCACGGCCGGTAGTCCCGACGTATGGTCCTAGGGCTCAGGTCTCTCAGTTGGCTTTTCATAGCCGATCATTTAGAGTTGAAAACAGCAGGTCTGGGACAGGTAGGGGTTTCGTAGCCGCAGGCAGAACAGTTGAAACTGGAATAGCAGCAAGGCCAGGCGGACTGGGGACAGCAAGGTGTCATCATGCCCGGTAGTCCTGACGTATGGTCCTAGGGCTCAGGTTCTCAGAGAGAAAGAGAGAACGAGAGAATTAGAGAGAGCATACTTAAATTCACACAGGACACTGGATAAGACAGGAGAAGTACTCCAGGTATAACCAACTAACCCCAGCCCCCCGACACATAAACTACTGCAGCATAAATACTGGAGGCTGAGACAGGAGCGGTCCGGAGACACTGTGGCCCCATCCGAAGAAACCCCGGACAGGGCCAAACAGGAAGGATATAACCCCACCCACTCCGCCAAAGCACAGCCCCCGCACCACTAGAGGGATATCCCCAACCACCAACTTACAATCCTGAGACAAGGCCGAGTATAGCCCACAGAGGTCTCCACCACAGCACAAACCAAGGGGGGGGCGCCAACCCAGACAGGAAGATCACGTCAGTAACTCAACCCACTCAAGTGACGCACCCCTCCCAGGGACGGCATGAAAGAGCACCAGCAAGCCAGTGACTCAGCCCCTGCAACAGGGTTAGAGGCAGAGAACCCCAGTGGAGAGGGGAACCGGCCCGGCAGAGACAGCAAGGGCTGTTCGTTGCTCCAGCCTTCGTTGTCTGACTGAATGTGTTGATGGTAAATTTGTCTGACTAATGTTGTGATGGTAGAGTTGTCTGACTGAATGTTGTTATGGTAAAGTTGTCTGACTGTATTTTGTGATGGTAAAGTTTTCTGATTGAATATTGTGATGGTAAAGTAGTCTGAATGAATATTGTGATGGTAAAGTTATCTTACTGAATGTTGTGATGGTAAAGTTGTCTGGCTTAATTTTGGGATGGTAAAATTGTCTGACTGAATGTTATGATGGTAAAATTGTCTGACTGAATGTTGTGATGGTAAAGTTGTCTGGCTTAATGTTGGAATTGTAAAATTGTCTGACTGAATGATGTGTTGGTAAAGTTGTCTGACTGAATATTATGATGGTAAAGTTGACTGACTGAATGTTGTTATGGTAAAGTTGTCTGACTGAATGTTGTGATGGTAAACTTGTCTGACTGAATATTGTGATGGTTATGTTGTCTGAATATTATGATGATAAAGTTGTCTGACTGAATGTGTTGATGGTAAATTTGTCTGACTAATGTTGTGATGGTAGAGTTGTCTGACTGAATGTTGTTATGGTAAAGTTGTCTGACTGTATTTTGTGATGGTAAAGTTTTCTGATTGAATATTGTGATGGTAAAGTAGTCTGAATGAATATTGTGATGGTAAAGTTATCTTACTGAATGTTGTGATGGTAAAGTTGTCTGGCTTAATTTTGGGATGGTAAAATTGTCTGACTGAATGTTATGATGGTAAAGTTGTCCGACTGAATGTTGTGATGGTAAAGTTGTCTGAATGAATATTGTGATGGTCAAGTAGTCTGAATGAATATTGTGATGGTAAAGTTATCTTACTGAATGTTGTGATGGTAAAGTTGTCTGGCTTAATTTTGGGATGGTAAAATTGTCTGACTGAATGTTATGATGGTAAAGTTGTCCGACTGAATGTTGTGATGGTAAAGTTGTCTGAATGAATATTGTGATGGTCAAGTAGTCTGACTAAATATTGTGATGGTAAAGTTATGTGACTGAATGTTGTGATTGTAAAGTTGGCTGACTGAATGTTGTGATGGTAAAGTTGTCTGGCTTAATGTTGGGATTGTAAAATTGTCTGACTGAATGATGTGATGGTAAAGTTGTCTGACTGAATATTATGATGTTAAAGTTGTCTGACTGAATGTTGTGATGGTAACGTTTTCTGACTGAATAGATTGTGATGGTAAAGTTATCTGACTTAATGTTGTGATGGTAAAGTTGTCTGACTGAATGTTGTGATGATACAGTTGTCTGACTGAATGGTGTGATTGTGAAGTGGTCTGTCTGAACGTTGTGATGGTAAAGTTGCCTGACTGAATGTTGTGATGGTAAAGTTGTGTGACTGAATATTTTGATGGTAAAGAGTTCTGACTGAATGTTGTGATGGTAAATTTGTCTGACTGAATGTTGTGATGGTAAAGTTGTTTGATGAATATTGTGATGGTAAAGTTGTCTGACGGAATATTGTGATGGTAAAGTTGTCTGAATGTTATGATAGTAAACTTGTCTGACTGAATGTTTTGATAGTACATTTGTCTGACTAATGTTGTGATGGTACAGTTGTCTGACTGAATGTTGTGATGGTAATGTTGTCTTACTGAATAATTTGATGGTATTTTTGTCTGACTGAATATTGTGATGGTAAAGTTGTCTGACTGAAAATTGTGATAGTTAAGTTGTCTGACTGAATTTTGTGATGGTAAGGTTGTTTGATTGAATATTGTGATGGTAAAGTTCTCTGACATAAAATTGTGATGCTACAGCTGTCTGACTGAATATTTTGATGGTAAAGTTGTGTGACTGAATGTTTTGATGGTAAAGTTGTCTGACTGAATATTGTGATGGTAAAGCTTTCAGACTGAATTTTGTTATGGTAAAGATGTCTGAAGGTCATGATTGTAAAGTTGTCTGACTGAATATTGTGATGGTAAAGTTGTCTGAATGAATATTGTGATGGTAAAGTTGTCTGACTGAATATTGTGATGGAAAAGTTGACTGACTGAATGATGTGATGGTAAAGTTGTCTGACTGAATATTATGATGTTAAAGTTGTCTGACTGAATGTTGTGATGGTAACGTTTTCTGACTGAATAGATTGTGATGGTAAAGTTATCTGACTTAATGTTGTGATGGTAAAGTTGTCTGACTGAATGTTGTGATGATAAAGTTGTCTGACTGAATGGTGTGATTGTGAAGTGGTCTGTCTGAACGTTGTGATGGTAAAGTTGCCTGACTGAATGTTGTGATGGTAAAGTTGTGTGACTGAATATTTTGATGGTAAAGAGTTCTGACTGAATATTGTGATGGTAAAGTTTTCTGACATAATATTTTGAAGGTAAAGTTTTCTGAATGTTATGATGGTAAAGTTGTCTGACTGAATGTCTTGATGATACAGTTGTCTGACTGAATGTTGTGATAGTAATGTTGTCTTACTGAATATTGTGATGGTAAATTTGTCTGACTGAATGTTGTGATGGTAAAGTTGTTTGATGAATATTGTGATGGTAAAGTTGTCTGACGGAATATTGTGATGGTAAAGTTGTCTGAATGTTATGATAGTAAACTTGTCTGACTGAATGTTTTGATAGTACATTTGTCTGACTAATGTTGTGATGGTACAGTTGTCTGACTGAATGTTGTGATGGTAATGTTGTCTTACTGAATAATTTGATGGTATTTTTGTCTGACTGAATATTGTGATGGTAAAGTTGTCTGACTGAAAATTGTGATAGTTAAGTTGTCTGACTGAATTTTGTGATGGTAAGGTTGTTTGATTGAATATTGTGATGGTAAAGTTCTCTGACATAATATTGTGATGCTACAGCTGTCTGACTGAATATTTTGATGGTAAAGTTGTGTGACTGAATGTTTTGATGGTAAAGTTGTCTGACTGAATATTGTGATGGTAAAGCTTTCAGACTGAATTTTGTTATGGTAAAGATGTCTGAAGGTCATGATTGTAAAGTTGTCTGACTGAATATTGTGATGGTAAAGTTGTCTGAATGAATATTGTGATGGTAAAGTTGTCTGACTGAATATTGTGATGGAAAAGTTGACTGACTGAATGTTGTGATGGTAAAGTTGTCTGACTGAATATTGTGATGGTGAAGTTGTTTGACTGAATATTGTAATGGTAAAGTTGTCTATCTGAATGTTGTGATGGTAAAGTTGTCTGACTTAATATTGTGACGGTAAATTTTTCTGACTGAATATTGTGATGGTAAAGTTGTCTGACTGAATGTTTTGATGGTAGAATTGTCTGACTGAATGTTGTGATGGTAAAATTGTCTGACTGAATGTTGTGATGGTAAGGTTGTCTGACTGAATGTTGTGATGGTTATGTTGTCTGACTTAATGTTGTGATGGTAAAGTTGTCTGACTGAATATTGTGATGGTTAAGTAGTCTGACTGAATATTGTGATGTTAAAGTTTCTGGCTGACTGTTGGGATGGTAAAATTGTCTGACAGAATGTTGTGATGGTAAAGTTGTCTGACTGAATGTTGTGAAGGTAAAGTTGTCTGACTGAATATTGTGATTGTAAAGTTGTCTGACTGAAAATTGTATTGGCAAAGTTGTCTGACTTAATGTTGTGATGGTAAAGTTGTCTGACTAAATATTGTGATGGTTAAATAGTCTGACTGAATATTGTGATGTTAAAGTTATCTGACTGAATGTTGTGATGGTTAAATTGACTGACTGAATTTTGTGATGGTAGAGTTGTCTGGCTGACAGTTGGGATGGTACAATTGTCTGACTGAATGTTGTGATGGTAAAGTTTTCTGACTGAATGTTGTCAAGTAAAGTTGTCTGAATTAATGTTGTGATGGTAACGTTGGGTTGCTTAATGTTGGGATTGTAAAGTTGTCTGACTGATTATTGTGATGGTAAAGTTATCTGACTGAATGTTGTGATTGTAAAGTTGGCTGACTGAATGTTGTGATGGTAAAGTTGTCTGGCTTAATGTTGGAATTGTAAAATTGTCTGACTGAATGATGTGTTGGTAAAGTTGTCTGACTGAATATTATGATGGTAAAGTTGTCTGACTGAATGTTGTTATGGTAGAGTTGTCTGACTGAATGTTGTGATGCTAAACTTGTCTGACTGAATATTGTGATGGTAAAGTTGTGTGACTGATTATGATGATAAAGTTGTCTGACTGAATGTGTTGATGGTAAATTTGTCTGACTAATGTTGTGATGGTAGAGTTGTCTGACTGAATGTTGTTATGGTAAAGTTGTCTGACTGTATTTTGTGATGGTAAAGTTTTCTGATTGAATATTGTGATGGTAAAGTAGTCTGAATGAATATTGTGATGGTAAAGTTATCTTACTGAATGTTGTGATGGTAAAGTTGTCTGGCTTAATTTTGGGATGGTAAAATTGTCTGACTGAATGTTATGATGGTAAAGTTGTCTGACTGAATGTTGTGATGGTAAAGTTGTCTGGCTTAATGTTGGAATTGTAAAATTGTCTGACTGAATGATGTGTTGGTAAAGTTGTCTGACTGAATATTATGATGGTAAAGTTGACTGACTGAATGTTGTTATGGTAAAGTTGTCTGACTGAATGTTGTGATGGTAAACTTGTCTGACTGAATATTGTGATGGTTACGTTGTCTGAATATTATGATGATAAAGTTGTCTGACTGAATGTGTTGATGGTAAATTTGTCTGACTAATGTTGTGATGGTAGAGTTGTCTGACTGAATGTTGTTATGGTAAAGTTGTCTGACTGTATTTTGTGATGGTAAAGTTTTCTGATTGAATATTGTGATGGTAAAGTAGTCTGAATGAATATTGTGATGGTAAAGTTATCTTACTGAATGTTGTGATGGTAAAGTTGTCTGGCTTAATTTTGGGATGGTAAAATTGTCTGACTGAATGTTATGATGGTAAAGTTGTCCGACTGAATGTTGTGATGGTAAAGTTGTCTGAATGAATATTGTGATGGTCAAGTAGTCTGACTAAATATTGTGATGGTAAAGTTATGTGACTGAATGTTGTGATTGTAAAGTTGGCTGACTGAATGTTGTGATGGTAAAGTTGTCTGGCTTAATGTTGGGATTGTAAAATTGTCTGACTGAATGATGTGATGGTAAAGTTGTCTGACTGAATATTATGATGTTAAAGTTGTCTGACTGAATGTTGTGATGGTAACGTTTTCTGACTGAATAGATTGTGATGGTAAAGTTATCTGACTTAATGTTGTGATGGTAAAGTTGTCTGACTGAATGTTGTGATGATAAAGTTGTCTGACTGAATGGTGTGATTGTGAAGTGGTCTGTCTGAACGTTGTGATGGTAAAGTTGCCTGACTGAATGTTGTGATGGTAAAGTTGTGTGACTGAATATTTTGATGGTAAAGAGTTCTGACTGAATATTGTGATGGTAAAGTTTTCTGACATAATATTTTGAAGGTAAAGTTTTCTGAATGTTATGATGGTAAAGTTGTCTGACTGAATGTCTTGATGATACAGTTGTCTGACTGAATGTTGTGATAGTAATGTTGTCTTACTGAATATTGTGATGGTAAATTTGTCTGACTGAATGTTGTGATGGTAAAGTTGTTTGATGAATATTGTGATGGTAAAGTTGTCTGACGGAATATTGTGATGGTAAAGTTGTCTGAATGTTATGATAGTAAACTTGTCTGACTGAATGTGTTGATAGTACATTTGTCTGACTAATGTTGTGATGGTACAGTTGTCTGACTGAATGTTGTGATGGTAATGTTGTCTTACTGAATAATTTGATGGTATTTTTGTCTGACTGAATATTGTGATGGTAAAGTTGTCTGACTGAATATTGTGATGGTAAAGTTGTCTGACTGAATGTTAGGATGGTTACATTGTGTGAGTGAATGTGTTGACGATACAGTTGTCTGACTGAATGTTGTGATGGTAAAGTTGTTTGACTGAATATTGTGATTGTAAGGTTGTCTGGTGAAAGTTGTGTTGGTGAAATTTTCTGACTGAATGTTGTGATGATAAAGTTGGCTGACTAAATGTTGTGATGGTAAAGTTGTCTGACTGAATGTTGTGATGGTAAGTTGTCTGACTGAATGTTGTGATGGAAAGTTGTATGACTGAATGTTGTGATGTTAAGGTTGTCTGACTGAATGTTGTTATGGTAAAGTTGTCTGACTGAATATTCTGATGGTAAAGTTGTCTGACTGAATGTTGTAATGGCAAAGTTGTCTGACTGAATGTTGTGATGGTAAAGTTGTCTGACTGTATTTTGTGATGGTAAAGTTGTCTGATTGAATATTGTGATGGTAAAGTAGTCTGAATGAATATTGTGATGGTAAAGTTATCTTACTGAATGTTGTGATGGTAAAGTTGTCTGGCTTAATTTTGGGATTGTAAAATTGTCTGACTGAATGTTATGATGGTAAAGTTGTCCAACTGAATGTTGTGATGGTAAAGTTGTCTGAATGAATATTGTGATGGTCAAGTAGTCTGACTAAATATTGTGATGGTAAAGTTATGTGACTGAATGTTGTGATTGTAAAGTTGGCTGACTGAATGTTGTGATGGTAAAGTTGTCTGGCTTAATGTTGGGATTGTAAAATTGTCTGACTGAATGATGTGATGGTAAAGTTGTCTGACTGAATATTATGATGTTAAAGTTGTCTGACTGAATGTTGTGATGGTAACGTTTTCTGACTGAATAGATTGTGATGGTATAGTTATCTGACTTAATGTTGTGATGGTAAAGTTGTCTGACTGAATGTTGTGATGATAAAGTTGTCTGACTGAATGGTGTGATTGTGAAGTGGTCTGTCTGAACGTTGTGATGGTAAAGTTGCCTGACTGAATGTTGTGATGGTAAAGTTGTGTGACTGAATATTTTGATGGTAAAGAGTTCTGACTGAATATTTTGATGGTAAAGTTTTCTGACATAATATTTTGAAGGTAAAGTTTTCTGAATGTTATGATGGTAAAGTTGTCTGACTGAATGTGTTGATAGTACATTTGTCTGACTAATGTTGTGATGGTACAGTTGTCTGACTGAATGTTGTGATGTAATGTTGTCTTACTGAATATTTTGATGGTATTTTTGTCTGACTGAATATTGTGATGGTAAAGTTGTCTGACTGAATATTGTGATGGTAAAGTTGTCTGACTGAATGTTAGGATGGTTACGTTGTGTGAGTGAATGTGTTGACGATACAGTTGTCTGACTGAATGTTGTGATGGTAAAGTTGTTTGACTGAATATTGTGATTGTAAGGTTGTCTGGTGAAAGTTGTGTTGGTGAAGTTTTCTGACTAAATGTTGTGATGGTAAAGTTGTCTGACTGAATGTTGTGATGGTAAGTTGTCTGACTGAATGTTGTGATGGAAAGTTGTATGACTGAATGTTGTGATGTTAAGGTTGTCTGACTGAATGTTGTGATGGTAAAGTTGTCTGACTGAATATTCTGATGGTAAAGTTGTCTGACTGAATGTTGTAATGGCAAAGTTGTCTGACTGAATGTTGTGATGGTAAAGTTCTCTAATAAATGTTGTAATAATGAGGTTGTCTGACTGAATAGTGTGATGGTACATTTGTCTGACTAATGTTGTGATGGCAAAGTTGTCTGACTGAATGTGTTGATGGTACATTTGTCTGACTAATGTTGTGATGCTATGTTGTCTTACTGAATATTGTGATGGTAAAGTTGTCTGACTGAATGTTGTAATAGTATAGTTGTTTGACTGAATATGGTGATGGTAGAGTTGTCTGACAAAGATTGTGATGGTAATGTTTTCTGACTGAATATTGTGATGGTAAAGTTGTCTGAATGTTATGATGGTAAAGTTGTCTGATTGAATGTGTTCATAGTAAATTTTTCTGACTAATGTTGTGATGGTACAGTTGTCTGACTGAATGTTGTGATGGTAAAGTTGTCTGACTGAATATTGTGATGGTTAAGTAGTCTGAATGAATATTGTGATGGGAATGTTATATGACATAATGTTGTGATGGTAAAGTTGGCTGACTGAATGTTGTGATGGTAACGTTTTCTGACTGAAAATTGTGATGGTAAAGTTTTCTGAATGTTATGATGGTAAAGTTGTCTGACTGAATGTGTTGACGATACAGTTGTCTGACTGAATGTTGTGATGGTAAAGTTGTTTGACTGAATATTGTGATTGTAAGGTTGTCTGATGAAAGTTGTGTTGTTGAAATTTTCTGTCTGAATGTTGTGATGTTAAAGTTGTCTGACTAAATGTTGTGATGGTAAAGTTGTCTGACTGAATGTTGTGATGGTAATGTTGTCTGACTGAAAATTGTGATGGTAAAGTTGTCTGACTGAATGTGTTGATGGTACATGTGTCTGACTAATGTTGTGATGGTATGTTGTCTTACTGAATATTGTGATGGTAAAGTTGTCTGACTGAAAATTGTGATGGTAAAGTTGTCTGACTTAATTTGTTGATCGTACATTTGTCTGACTAATGTTGTGATGCTATGTTGTTTTACTGAATATTGTGATGGTAAAGTTGTCTGACTGAATATTGTAATAGTAAAGTTGTCTGACTGAATATGGTGATGGGAATGTTATCTGACATAATGTTGTGATGGTAAAGTTGGCTGACTGAATGTTGTGATGGTAATGTTTTCTGACTGAAAATGTTGATGGTAAAGTTGTCTGAATGTTATGATGGTAAAGTTGTCTGATTGAATGTGTTGATAGTACATTTGTCTGACTGATGTTGTGATGGTACAGTTGTCTGACTGAATGTGTTGATGATACAGTTGTCTGACTGAATATTGTGATGGTTAAGTAGTCTGAATGAATATTGTGATGGGAATGTTATCTGACATAATGTTGTGATGGTAAAGTTGGCTGACTGAATGTTGTGATGGTAACGTTTTCTGACTGAAAATTGTGATGGTAAAGTTTTCTGAATGTTATGATGGTAAAGTTGTCTGACTGAATGTGTTGACGATACTGTTGTCTGACTGAATGTTGTTATGGTAATGTTGTCTTACTGAATATTGTGATGGTAAAGTTATCTGACTGAATATTGTTATGGTAAAGTTGTCAAACTGAATGTTGTGATGGTAAAGTTGTCTGACTGAATATTGTGATGGTAACGTTGTCTGACTGAATATTGCGATGGTAAAGTTGTCTGACTGAATGTTATGATGGTAAAGTTGTCTGACTGAATGTGTTGATGATACAGTTGTCTGACTGAATGTTGTGATGGTAATGTTGTCTTACTGAATATTGTGATGGTAAAGTTGTCTGAGTGAATATTGTGATGTTAAATCTTACAAATTATTGTGATGGTAAGGTTATCTGACTGAATATTGTGATGGAAAAGTTGTCTGACTGAATGTTGTGATGGTAAGTTGTCTGACTGAATGTTGTGATGGTAAGTTGTATGACTGAATGTTGTGATGTTAAGGTTGTCTGACTGAATGTTGTGATGGAAAAGTTGTCTGACTGAATGTTGTGATTTTAAGTTGTCTGACTGAATGTTGTGATGGTAAGTTGTATGACTGAATGTTGTGATGTTAAGGTTGTCTGACTGAATGTTGTGATGGTAAAGTTGTCTGACTGAATATTGTGATGGTTAAGTTGGCTGACTGAATGTTGTGATGGTAAAGTTGTCTGGCTGAATGTTGAGATAGTAAATTTGTTTGACTGAATGTTGTGATCATAAAGTTGTCTGTCTGAATATTGTGATGGTAAAGTTGTCTAACTGAATGTTGTGATGGTAAAGTTGTCTGACTGATTATTGTGATGGTAAAGTTGTCTGATGAAAGTTGTGTTGGTGAAGTTTTCTGACTGAATATTGTGATGGTAAAGTTGTCTGACTGTATGTTGTGATGATACAGTTGTCTGACTGAAAGTTGTGATGGTAATGTTGTCTTACTGAATATTGTAATGGTATATTTGTCTGACTGAATGTTTTGATGGTAAAGTAGTTTGACTGAATATTGTGATGGTAAAGTTGTCTGATGAAAGTTGTGTTGATGAAGTTTTCTGACTGAATATTGTGATGGTAAAGTTGTCTGATGAAAGTTGTGTTGGTGAAGTTGTCTGACTGAATATTGTGATGGTAAAGTTGTCTGACTGAATGTTTTGATGGTAAAGTAGTTTGACTGAATATTGTGATGGTAAAGTTGTCTGATGAAAGTTGTGTTGATGAAGTTTTCTGACTGAATATTGTGATGGTAAAGTTGTCTGATGAAAGTTGTGTTGATGAAGTTTTCTGACTGAATATTGTGATTGTAAAGTTGTCTTAAAAATGTTGTAATAATGAGGTTGTCTGACTGAACAGTGAGATGGTATTCTTGTCTGATTGAATATTGTGATATAAAAGTTTTCTGAATGTCGTGATGGTAAAGTTGTCTGATTGTAAATTGTGATGGTAAAGTTGTCTGATTGAATAGTGTGATGGTATTCTTGTCTGATTGAATATTGTGATATAAAAGTTTTCTGAATGTCGTGATGGTAAAGTTGTCTGACTGAATATTGTGATGGTAAAGTTGTCTGACTGAATGTTGTGATGGTAAAGTTGTCTGACTGAATATTGTGATGGTTAAGTTGGCTGACTGAATGTTATGATGGTAAAGTTGTCTGGCAGAATGTTGAGATGGTAAATTTGTTTGACTGAATGTTGTGATCATAACGTTGTCTGTCTGAATATTGTGATGGTAAAGTTGTCTAACTGAATGTTGTGATGGTAAAGTTGTCTGACTGATTATTGTGATGGTAAAGTTGTCTGATGAAAGTTGTGTTGGTGAAGTTTTCTGACTGGATATTGTGATGGTAAAGTTGTCTGACTGTATGTTGTGATGATACAGTTGTCTTACTGAATATTGTGATGGTATATTTGTCTGACTGAATGTTTTGATGGTAAAGTTGTCTGAATGTATGTTGTGATGATAAAGTTGTCTGACTAAATTTTGTGATGGTAAGTTGTCTGACTGAATGTTGTGATGGTAAAGTTGTCTGAATGTTATGATGGTAAGGTTGTCTGACTGAATGTGTTGATGGTAAATTTGTCTGACTGTATGTTGTGATGATAAAGTTGTCTGACTAAATTTTGTGATGGTAAGTTGTCTGACTGAATGTTGTGATGGTAAAGTTGTCTGAATGTTATGATGGTAAGGTTGTCTGACTGAATGTGTTGATGGTACATTTGTCTGACTAATGTTGTGATGGTATGTTGTCTTACTGAATATTGTGATATTATATTTGTCTGACTGAATGTGTTGATGGTACATTTGTCTGACTAATGTTGTGATGCTATGTTGTCTTACTGAATATTGTGATGGTAAAGTTGTCTGACTGAATGTTGTAATAGTATAGTTGTTTGACTGAATATGGTGATGGTAGAGTTGTCTGACAAAGATTGTGATGGTAATGTTTTCTGACTGAATATTGTGATGGTAAAGTTTCTGAATGTTATGATAGTAAAGTTGTCTGACTGAATGTGTTGATAGTACATTTGTCTGACTACGTTTGTGATGGTAAATTTGTCTGAATGAATGTTGTGATGGTTAAGTTGTCTTACTGAATATTGTGATGGTATATTTGTCTGACTGAATGTTGTGATGGTAAAGTTGTCTGACTGAAAGTTGGGATGGTAAAGTTGTCTGAGTGAATATTGTGATGGTAAAGTCTGACTGAATATTGTGATGGTAAGGTTATCTGACTGAATATTGTTATGGAAAAGTTGTCTGACTGAATGTTGTGATATTCAAGTTGTATGACTGAATGTTGTGATGCTAAGGTTGTCTGACTGAATGTTGTGATGGTAATGTTGTCTGACTGAATGTTGTGATAGTGAAGTTGTCTGACTGAATGTTGTGATGGTAAAGTTGTCTGACTGAACGTTGTGATAGTGAAGTTGTCTGACTGAATATTGTGATGGTAAGTTCTCTGATTGAATATTGTGATTGTAAAGTTGTCTGACTGAATGTTGTGATGGTAAAGTTGTCTGACTGAATATTGTGATGGTAAAGTCATCTGACTGAATATTGTAATGGTAAAGTTGTCTGACTGAATGTTGTGATAATGTTGTCTGATTAAATGTTGTGATGGTAAAGTTGTAATAATCCAGTCATAGGTTTTCTGGTCCTATAGAGTAGTGCACCTGCAAAATGAACACATTGTATGGTATATTACGATCTCTCCCTCTGTATCGCCCACACAGTTTCCCTAGGAGCAAATAATTACTCCTCCTTAAAACAGAGAAAATAGCTGAGGCCCCTGTCATAGGTAAACTGTGTATTAACTGTTTCCAGGGAACGCAAGAAAGAGAGCATGATACTGAATCTATATAGATATAGTCATGGTCTGTTGGCTTTTTGTCACACTGTGCTTCTGTTGCGATGGTAATCATGCACGCACGCACGCACGCACGGACACACACACACACACACACACACACACACACACACACACACACACACACACACACACACACACACACACACACACACACACACACACACAGAGTGAGATGGGGATAGAGAAATAACGCTGTAGTACAGTGCTACAGTGGGCTACAGCAGCTGAAGCGCTCTCTCTCTCTGCTCCTCCCAGCGCACAAAGCACCTCCTCAAAGTTTGCTCGCTGAGCTCGGCTCATCGCACTCGCTGCAACACGTCTTGTCAACCTTGCAGTTTACGCGTGACCCAGGGAGACAGTGATAGGGTAGTGAAGGGAGTAGGAGTAACTGGATGTAAAGGCAAAAGGATTGACATTCAAAATTGTGCAGGTCAGTGGATTTTAAGGCAATCCAATTACAGTGGACGTTGAAGGAGCCGTCAATGATTCGGGTATTGAACAAACCTGTTGTGAAGTTCAATATCCTTATTCTAAGTATTGGATGAGAGCACTCAGCGCAATTACGCACGGCATCAAAATGGTTTCATTTTTGGATAGACGTGCCCCTGCTTTGTTCCTCGTATGGGGCTACTGCGTCCTGGCGGACACAGTCTTTTCTAACTTTACCCTGGACAACGAGGTCCACTCGAGTTTCATCCACAGGCGGCTGAAGAGCCAGGAGCGCAGGGAGATGCAGCGGGAAATCCTCTCCATACTCGGGCTACCGCACCGGCCGCGGCCGCATCTCCACGGGAAGCACAACGCAGCCCCGATGTTCATGCTGGACCTGTACAATGCCATGTCCACGGAGGGGGAAGAGGACGGGTACTCCTATCCATACAAACCTGTCTTCACCACCCAGGGGCCGCCGATAGCCACTCTTCAGGACAACAACTTCTTAAACGACGCAGACATGGTTATGAGCTTTGTCAATTTAGGTATGTCACCCCTTGCTATTTGTGCGTATTATGTTGTTCCCATGCAGTATTCGATTTTCCATCTTAACCGTCTGCGGTTTTGCACCGCGGATATCTAATTTCAAGAGATCTTGAAAACAGATAAGCGCCATGCCTTTAATTTGTAAGTAACAAGTTGCTCCTATCTTATTATACATTCACCAATATGTAGTAACATGAGTAAAACTTGAGTTATGGCGATGTATATATGCAAATCATTCAACTGTTAACGTTAGTAATATTGCTTTACAGACAAAGTTACATTGTTTAGGTTCGCTGTTCCATGTTTAGGCTTTATTTAATGACTTTAAAGTAAGTTACACTGGGTCCTTAAGACTTATCGCCCTCCTGATTCTAGGCCTTAAAAGACAACTGGGATCTTTCACATAGCAGGAGAATGAAAGTTAGATGTATTTTCTAGATTTTCTATTGAACCAACCATGCTTTTTCATCTGCACATGGGGCTGCATGGGTCTTTGTCCTGCAGAAACACTTTATTGGGCTACAGCACACACACTGCAGGAGAAAAGCCATCTAGTGTAGATATAAGTTGTAGAATAGGTAGTCCATCCTTACAATGTGTTGCAATTGAGTTAATGATCCAGTTGAGGAATCCTAGAGTGTCACATTCCAGTGTCTTTCTTGTCTCTCTCTGTCTCTGTCAAACAGCTGTCCACTGAGCTAATGTTCAGGTGCTGAACCCTACAGATGATGTAACCTGCAGTCACTCAGTCCACTGTTGTTATCTGGAGTTTGAGGAAGTGTCAACAACAGAAGAGGTCCAAGGTGCATCTTGGTCTCCTTAGGTCTCCTTAGGTTTTGCATTCCTGACAAAATAACATCCCCAACAGTTTGTATTCTAACTTCAGAGTTGGGCATGATCAGCTGTATCTCAACACGTGAAAAAAGGCCATGTATCGGATGGCCTATGGCCTTTCCCTCTTAGAATACATGTTTTCTCTCAGTTGGCTGTGGGTTTTTTGTCCAGGTTTCATAATCGCGTTCCTTATCTAATCAGTGAGTCTTAGTGAAATCCCACTGAGATGCTGCTCTGTCTTCTGATTACCATTAATGTCAGCAGCAGCAACAGCCAGCCAGGCTTTACTGCCTGCCCATCATCACAACATTAGCAGGCAACGCCAGGGGATTTATGAAAAGATAAACACACCATCATAACTCAATTTGGCCAACAAATTATGCAATCACAGCAACTGCATTTATGAATGAGGGTCAAGATGAGTATTTGTGATTCATTTGAAGAGGGAAATGACACTGCTGCATGGGATCTGGCTAGAGTACGTATTCAGTGTACAACTTGGGCAGTTATAGGAAAGTTAATAGGCAAATATTAACAAAGAGAACAAGAAGAGATTTCCCTGCTCGAGGGAGCTGGAGTTTGTGATGAATCCTGGAGAGATTGGAGTGTGCTTCCTCTGCTGCACTATATAATTAAAGAGGGAGCTGCTGTATTGTGACACAGATGGATGTGACCGCAGAACCTTGCAAAGTCAAGGGCCTCTCTCTTTTCCTAACACTCCAAGACTGAGGCTGCATCTGAAAAGGCACCATATTCCCAATCCCTATATAGTGCATTGCTTTTGACCATGGCCCGCATAGGGCTCTAGGGCCCTAGTCAAATGTAGTGCACTATGTAGGGAATAGGGTGCATTTTGGAGGGAGAGAGCCTGTGAGAGGCAGAGAGAAGAGGAGAA
The DNA here is from genome assembly GCF_020615455.1 of Coregonus clupeaformis. Lineage (NCBI taxonomy): Eukaryota > Metazoa > Chordata > Actinopteri > Salmoniformes > Salmonidae > Coregonus > Coregonus clupeaformis. The sequence continues at coordinate 32,003,378 of NC_059221.1, read as the reverse complement.
ACAGTTCCGGACTTTCTGATATTACTATGGGCCTTTAATTCTTTCTAAATCTGTGATCCATAAACCTGACATTCCATCATAACAAAGATGTTTCACATCAGCAAGAGAGCATATTTTGATTTGGGGTGAACAAAATAAATAATATTATAACTGAACCGATCTTGTGCAATCAAGACCCTTTCTCGCTGGAGATTTCTATGCTTGTAATGTGACTTGCGGCTTGTGAACATAGCCCTAATAAAATTAATGTTGGAGTTTTTGTCTAGAGTCACTTCCACTCAGCTCTCAGTGACTGTTATTGGTTGAGGCCTGGTAATATGGTTACTGAGCAGCACAGAAGCCTCTCTGCAGGGCAGGTTAGATTCCCCTGATGCCATATTGGGTTCCTCTTACCATATATCAAATGGTCTGTGTCACTCATTTGGATAAAGTGGATGTGTGTCTTTGTGATGTCATCATGGGTCTCGTCCGTGAATGGGCCTCTTTGTCAGAGCTCTTCTTCCTGAGTCTCATGTGATGCCATCAGATATGAGCCAGGTTTGATCCATGCTACCAGATCAAAATGCTGATTCATAAGCCTTTATATGAGAACATGCGAGTGAGAGAGAGAGAGAGAGAGAGAGAGAGAGAGAGAGAGAGAGAGAGAGAGAGAGAGAGAGAGAGAGAGAGAGAGAGAGAGAGAGAGAGAGAGAGAGAGAGAGAGAGAGAGAGAGAGAGAGAGAGAGAGAGAGAGAGAGAGAGAGAGAGAGAGAGAGAGAGAGAGAGAGAGAGAGAGAGAGAGAGAGAGAGAGAGAGAGAGAGAGAGAGAGAGAGAGAGAGAGAGAGAGAGAGAGAGAGAGAGAGAGAGAGAGAGAGAGAGAGAGAGAGAGAGAGAGAGAGAGAGAGAGAGAGAGAGAGAGAGAGAGAGAGAGAGAGAGAGAGAGAGAGAGAGAGAGAGAGAGAGAGAGAGAGAGAGAGAGAGAGAGAGAGAGAGAGAGAGAGAGAGAGAGAGAGAGAGAGAGAGAGAGAGAGAGAGAGAGAGAGAGAGAGAGAGAGAGAGAGAGAGAGAGAGAGAGAGAGAGAGAGAGAGAGAGAGAGAGAGAGAGAGAGAGAGAGAGAGAGAGAGAGAGAGAGAGAGAGAGAGAGAGAGAGAACAGAGAGTTGTAATCATAGACACTGATGGCTTCTTATTTTCCATTCATTCATTGTGGTTTTTCCTAATTCAAGACCTATGCAGGGGGAAATGAGAGAGCAACATGATTTTTAATTTGATCACTACAATTCTAACCCTCAGAAGTCAGGCTCCATAAATGGCACCATGTCCAAGGTGCCTCTGTTAGAATAACTTCCAACTGCCTTGGAGGTGGTTGGGATGCTTTTTCTAAAAGTAGCTGGGTGGCATTTTAGCTTTTAAATATTATGAAAACAGGAGTGTATCTGATTTCAATGATAGTCCCCTCAAAGTGCCAGTGAGGGAGAGGGAAGAAAGAGAGAAAAAGGAGAGGTATTGAAGAGGTTTGGTGGTTCCGCATGACCCTGATTCTTGACAGACGTCTCATAGGGAGAGTGTGTTAACAAGCATAGGGGAGGGGAATAATTTGAGATTTAGACTCATGACATTGCTCTGTGTGTGTCCTCATGGCTACTCAAGACAAGGCATACTCCCTGTTTAAATACGTTGCTAAAGAGTACAAGTGGGCTCTCTTTCAGTCGTAGCACAAGCTGATCTTTTGAGCACCTGCAGATCATTTGAAAAGGACTATTCAAAAAAGTGATTATAAGGCATGGAACTGATGTTTTATTATTGCTAAGTGCTGCTGAGTGTTGTTGCTTGAGTTGTGCTCAGGGCAGCTGATTTGTTATTGAATGGCTGTAATATGTCCCCTGTAGCTCAGTTGGTAGAGCATGGCGCTTGCAACGCCAGGGTTGTGGGTTCGTTTCCCACGGGGGGCCAGTATGAAAACGTATGCACTCACTAACTGTAAGTCACTCTGGATAAGAGCGTCTGCTAAATGACTAAAATGTCAAATGTAAATATGACCCTATATGATAAAGCATAAAATGATATGCAACTGATAAATGATCTGTTAGTATACAGTATATCTGAGCTGTTCTCAGGCCTGCTGATGTTTTGTCAGTGCGTATCTGAGCTGTTCTCAGGCCTGCCTATAGCTGATGTTTTGTCAGTGTGTATCTGAGCTGTTCTCAGGCCTGCCACACTCTACACACAACATGTGTCGCCTCGGCCCAGGGTGTGTGCTGCTGAACATGCAACGCTGACATGCTAACTCACTAACTAACACTCTCACTGTGTGAAATTGTATGGTGTTTCTCTGTAGCATTAGCTTGGGGTATGAACCTATTATACAGCATATAGGAGTTATACTGTATGTGGCAATGTTCTCTCTTTCTCTCTCTTTCTCTCTCTTTCTCTCTCTTTCTCTCTCTTTCTCTCTCTTTCTCTCTCTTTCTCCCAATGTGTAGTCCTTTCAGCTGGAATGATTGATGTTTTGCCCACCCTCACATACCACTTCACTTCACGCACACACACACACACACACACACACACACACACACACACACACACACACACACACACACACACACACACACACACACACACACACACACACACACACACACACACACACACACACACACACACACACACACACACACCTCCCTTAATTATTTGATATGGTCCCAGCAGTCCCCAGTGCATTAGCCCTCAGCCACAGTGAATTAGGTAATTTCCCCTTCAACAAACCACAGCTTCCAGAGCTCTGGGCTGCTTGGCTGGGCTGGGCTGGCATGGCACAGGTAAGTCAAACACTTACACACACACACACACGCACGCACGCACGCACGCATGCACACACACACACACACACACACACACACACACACACACACACACACACACACACGTGCTCACACACGGATGCCCACTCGGTCTCACGCACCACAGGGCAGCAGGGTGACTTGCATGTCTACTATGTGCATCTCTCAGGTCAGTGAATAGGGACCGGCATGGGGTATTTTATGGCCTCTTTTCCAGCTCTGGGTTTTAATGTCTTACAGTAATGTGTTATCAGGTGTGTTAGTCATGGCTTCCTGCTATGCCCTGCTGGAGGCATTATGCAATCCTGCATGGATTACCCTAGCCTGAGGCGGTGAGAAAGTGTGTGTGCGTGTGTGTCTGTCCGCGTGCATGCCTGCCTGCGTCGAGTATGCGTGTGTGTTTGTATGCGCATACATA